>NC_061115.1:109944506-110081356 GCF_002878395.1 Capsicum annuum | reverse complement strand
GGAATCTTGAATAAATTTGCAGAATTAATGGTGAACTTTGGAGGTTCTTGAAGTTCTTGAACTAGGAACTTGGAATATTGAATAAATTTGCAAAATTAATGGTGAACTTTGGAGGTTCTTGAAGTTCTTGAACTAGGAACTTGGAATCTTGAATAAATTTGCAGAATTAATGGTGAACTTTAGAGGTTCTTAAAGTTGGATGTAGGAGCTTGGGGTTTTCTTTTTGATGGAATTTGATGAATTATAATATATAATGCTTCTAATAAGCTTTAATATAGGGTTTGGACGGATTTTGGGTGAGGGGGAATGACCAAACGCCCCTAAAAAATTAAATAATTCTCAAATATGTCCTTTGGTGGACTATTTTGATAGTCTGAAATAGATCAACCATAACGTTTTACTCCGATATCCAAATTAGATTAAACCAATTTCATTAGAAAGAGGACTCTCATATATTTACTTTGATATATAGTATCTCACCCAGATCATTGTGTACGAGGAGTTATAATCATTTGACGTTGACCCATAAATTCGCTTTTGATAGGCTGAAGTAGATCGACCATAAATTTTTGCTTCGATAGACAAATTGGATGAAACCAATTTCATTGGAAAGAGGACTCGCAGAGCTTTATATTGATATATAGTAGATCACCCAGATCATTATGAACAAGGAGTTATGATCATTTAAAGTTAGAGCAAAAATACGCCAGGCCTCAGTACTTTTTTTTCCTGCACGTTTTACTGTTCACTATTATTCACAGTTCGATCAGAATGTTCATAACTCATTGCTCGGGTGTCCGTTTTGGATTATCCACATATCGTTGGAAAGCTTATTCGATACTCTATGTAATGGTGGGTCATAACCTAAGACATTCCACATGGAAAAATTTATAATTCATTCTAGAAGATAGAACCCAACACATTTACGCACAGAATTTCAACGAAACATTTCTCGGGGTATTACATCATCCCCCCTTGGAAACATTCGTCCTCGAATGATGCTAGACATGCCAAGATTAGATAGGGAATAGAGCATACAGCTGAAACCATTTGTTAGACTCATCACCACATCGTTTCTCACTCCGAATGCAACATAGAATGCATAAATTCAAGAAACTACAGCTGAACACATAATAAATGACAGCTGAACTGCTGCAACTTTTATCAAAAGTGCATGATTTAGGAAAGAACGGTACCTTTGTCTTGATCGGAGTTCGCAGAAAATATGGATTGCATATCCGCCTCAGCTTCCCAAGTTGCACCCTCAACAGATTGGTTTTGCCACAACACCTTGACCAAGGGAACTTCTTTGTTCCTTAGTCTTCGGACACTGAAATCAAGAATCTCAATAGGAATCTCATCAAAAGAAAGATTTTCTTGAATGTCAGCACTCATAGAGGAATCCACTACCACAGCATCGCTAATATGCTTTCTAAGCATGGAGACATGGAATATTGGATGAACAGAGGACAACTCGAAAGGAAACTTGACCTTATAAGCTACCTTACCAACACGGCTAAGAATTTTGTAAGGACCAACATAATGGGGACTAAGCTTCCCCTTCTTTCCGAATCTCTTCACCCCCCTCATGGGTGAAATTTTCAGATACACTAGGTCACCAACTTCAAACTGAAGGTCTCTCCTTCTAACATCCGCATATGACTTCTGACGACTCTGCACAGTTTTTAACCTTTCCCTAATCAACTTAAATTTTTCCATAGCCTCAAATACCAAATCAGGACCACTCACAGCCGTTTCACCCACCTCGAACCAACCTATGGGTGATCTACACTTCCTCCCATATAAGGCTTCAAACGAAGCCATGCCAATACTAAAGTGGAAACTGTTATTATAAGCAAACTCTATCAACAGTAAGTGATCATCCCAACTTCCCTTAAAGTCAAGTGTACAAGCTCTCAACATATCCTCTAAGGTCTGGATGGTCCGCTCAGCCTGACCATCGGTCTGCGGATGAAAAGCAGAACTCACAAGCACTTGGGTACCAAGACCCTTCTGAAAAACTTTCCAAAATTGCGAAGTGAACTGAGTACCCCTATCCGAAATGATAGACAAGGGAACTCTATGCAGTCTGACTAGCTCTCGGATATACAATCTTGCGTAATCCTCAATAGTATATAAAGTATGAACAGGCAAGAAATGAGCAGACTTAGTCAACCTATCAACCACAACCCAAATGGAATCATGATGGCGTCGGGAAGGAGGTAAACCAATTACGAAGTCCATATTTATCTCTTCCAACTTCCAGATAGGAATACTAAACTCTTGCATCATACCACCAGGTCTTTGGTGTTCAACCTTAACCTGTTGGCATGTTTCATACTTTGCTACAAACGCTGCTATATCTTTCTTCATGCCACTCCACCAATAGATTTCCCGCAAGTCTTGGTACATCTTGGTGGCACCAGGATGAATAGAATATCGCGCCCCGTGCACTTCAGCCATAATCCTCCGTCTGGACACACAATCTATCCGGCAATCTCAATACACCATCTCCCCCTTGGGAGAAAACCTCTTCTTTTTGGTCCTTGACTGACTCCTTCTATCTGACTAAACTAGCATCTAAGTATTACTTTTCCTTCACTTCTGAAACCAAGGAGGATCGAAACTACTCTGAACCCCTATACTACCTTCAGCAGAGTCAAACAACCTAAACCCCAATCTAGCCAAACGATGTACATCACGAGCCAACTCTTTCTTACCTTCTACCACATGCGAAACACTACCCATGGACACTCTACTTAGGGCATCTGCCACAATATTGGCCTTGCTCGGATGGTACAGCACACTCATATCATAGTCCTTTAATAATTCTAACCATCATCTCTTCCTAAGATTCAATTCTCTCTGGGTAAACACATACTGCAGACTCTTATGATCAGTGAAAACATCAACATGGATACCATACAAATAATGTCTCCAAATTTTCAAAGCAAACACAACAGCAGCCAACTCAAGGTCATGGGTGGGGTAATTTTTCTCATGGGGTTTCAACTGTCTAGAAATATAAGCTATCACCTTACCCTTCTGCATCAATATGCAACCCAACCAAACTCTCAAAGCATCACAGTACACCACAAAACCATCAACACCATCAGGCAAAGTCAAAACAGGGGTTGAAGTGAGTCGAATCTTTAACTCCTGAAAACTCTTCTCACAAGATTCGGACCACAAGAACTTCATTTTTTTTTTGGGTCATCCGAGTCATAGGAGACACTATAGAGGAGAAACCCTAAAAAAATGGCGGTAATAGCCAGCTAAACCCAAGAAACTTTGGATATTAGTCAGAGAAATAGGTCTAGGCCAATTTCTAACTGCTTCGGTCATTTGGGGATCAACTCTAATACCCTCAGAAGAAATGATATGACCCAGTAAAGCAACTGACCTTAGCCAAAACTCACACTTACTGAACTTGGCAAATAACTTGTGATCTCTAAGCGTTTGAAAGATAGTTTGGAGATGATCAGAATGTTCATCCTCACTACGAGAGTACACCAGTATATCACCGATGAACACTATGACAAACATATACAGATATGGACTGAACACTCATTCATGAGGTGCATGAAAGCTGCTGGGGCATTAGTTAACCCAAAAGACATAACAAGAAACTCAAAACAGCCATATAAAGTTTGAAAACCAGTTTTCGGGATGTCACACTCCCTAACTTTGAGTTAATGATAGCCAGAACGAAGGTCTATCTTTGAGAAATAACTTGCACCTTGCAATTGGTCAAACAAATCATCTATTCTCAAAAGGGGGTATTATTTTTTATGGTGACTTTATTTAGTTGGCGGTAATTAATGGACATACGCAAAGAGCTGTCTTTCTTTCTCATAAACAACACAGGAACACCCCAAGGAGAAATACCAGGACTTATGAAACCCTTATCTAGTAGATCTTTGAGTTGCTCTTTCAACTCCTTAAGTTCTGCAGGGGCCATACAGTAAGGAGGAATAGAAATGGGCTGAGTATCGGGAAGAAGATCAATCCCTAACTCTATCTCTCTATCAGGAGGTATCCCTGGGAGATCATCCGGAAAGACATTAGAAAACTCATTGACGACGTTAACAGACTGGAGAGTTGGAGTCTTAGATTTAGTGTCTTTGACTCTAACCAAATGGTAAATACACCCCTTGGAAATAAGCTTTCTAGCTTTGAGGTAAGAGATAAAATGACTCTTGGGTGACCCAGAATTCCCAGACCACTCAAACACAGATGCACCTGGAAACTGAAACTTGACCACTCGGGTTCAACAATCAATAAAGGCATAAGAAGAATACAGCCAGTCCATACCGAGAATCACATCAAAATCTACCATGTCTAACTCAATCAGATCGGCCAACAAGACTAGTGGAGGCATATTTCTGAAAGAGGAGAGCATGAATCAATAATAGAGAGAGACACTTTGAGCACGATAGACTTCTAAAAAAAATCACATTTTTTCCTAAAACATCTTATAGCCTCTTGCTCATAGATGTGGCGCACTATACACCGATGATCAAGACTCTACTTAACATGGCTTATCAGACTCCCTAGGACACATTAAAACCTTAGGCCCTGATACCAAGTTTGTAACGCCCTGAAAATGGGTCTCAGAGCGTCACACGGTGCTTGAGGCTACGAGTAGCCCTAAGCTAACCCTTTGAGCCATTTTCATTTAGTTCAACACGAATCAACAGGGTCTCCATAACTAACCCTCAAATATCAATAGAGTAATCATCATCTAAGAATAAAAGAATTTCAGAAAGATAACAAAATACGACTTATTAGTTAACTCCCAACATCTATACTAGTCTGACAAGCCTCTAAGAAAATCAACAAAACCAGCGAGCCATTGAGACATGCCCCAACTAACTCATACTCAGTTATTAAATGTAAATAATTTTGTGAAACCGACATCAGATATCACGTCCTCGGAACATGAGGACTCACCACGACAGAGGATGTAGAATAGCGTGCCCGAAGAATCACTGTCGAACCTGAAACTGAGCACCTGAACCTATATTCCAAGAAAATGTAGCCCACATCCAAAGATGTGGGTTAGTTCCATGGAAAAGAACCGAGTATATGATGGTGTATGTAGTTTTATAAACATCATCATCATAAATATTTATAAGAAATATGCAGAATGTATGAAAGACTCACATAGTCCAAAGAAAATCATCATAATCATGAGAGGATGAAATCAGTATAATAACACATGTGAGTCATCATATGATTTGTCAATCACTTTCAGTTCATCAAGAATATCAATTCTCATAATGTAAATATCATTTAAATATTTTGAAAGAATAACTTTCACAATTCCACTTTTAAAACACTTCACCATTCACCATAGACACAAAGAAACACACACACACTGGGAGATCATATAACCGACATAAACCATGTGAGCTACATGGAGTCCAACGTACAACCCACGTTGGAGAGAGCCATCCTATTCTTGTCATCAGAGTGGGACTATCGATATCAAACCCACACAAACTAGTGATCACTATATAAATCAGCCTTAGGCTCACTCCTATAGGGGCATGTAGTTCTACAGAAGTAAGGTTGCTTTATACCTCCCACTCGGTGCTAAAGATTTCTCCCAGACTTAGCTCAGATCATTTCAAAGACAATCCATAACAAAACAATTTCAGTAATATATAAACATACATCGGGAGCCATCATGCTTCCCATCTATCAAAATCAACCACGTTGTGAATTTCTTTCACACTCGAGTTCAAAACAACTCCATTAAGATCAAAAGGTCAAATTATTTAAAATATCTCAAATATTCAACATCAACGTGTGTATAACACACACTTTCTAAAAAAACACAATTTCCAATGGGGATTCATGACCCAAATATAAAAATTATAATAAATATCATTCAAGATTCATGCTTTATATCACCTTACATGTAAATTCATCTTGCAAAATCATAAACATCAAGATTTCATAATAATCATCATAAGATATGGGTTCATGCTTCAAATTCATAAAAATCAAATAAAAATCATGCCTTTGTAAAGAAAATTACTTTTGGGCACAAGAACGAAAGAGAGTTCTTGTTGAAAAACCCCACATACCTTGAATGATGAACTTTAGATCGATACTCATTTTTGAGATGTTAATCATGACTTTGAATGATGGTTCTTGGAGTTCTTGAACTAGGAACTTGGAATATTGAATAAATTTGCAGAATTAATGGTGAACTTTGGAGGTTCTTGAAGTTCTTGAACTAGGAACTTGGAATCTTGAATAAATTTGCAGAATTAATGGTGAACATTAGAGGTTCTTGAAGTTGGATGTAGGAGCTTAGGGTTTTCTTTTTGAGGGAATTTGATGAAATATAACATATAATGCTTCTAATAGGCTTTAATATAGGGTTTGAACAGATTTTGGGTGAGGAGGAATGACCAAAACGCCCCTAAAAAATTAAATAATTCTCAAATCTGTCCTTTGGTGGACTATTTTGATAGTCTGAAATAGATCAACCATAATGTTTTACTCCGATATCCAAATTGGATGAAACCAATTTTATTAGAAAGAGGACTCTCATATATTTCCTTTGATATATAGTATCTCACCCAGATCATTGTGTACGAGGAGTTATGATCATTTAAAGTTGACTCAAAATTTACTTTTGATCGGCTGAAGTAGATCGACCATAACTTCTTGCTTCGATAGACAAATTAGATGAAACCAATTTCATTGGAAAGAGGACTCGCAGAACTTTTCATTGATATATAATAGATCACCCAGATCTTTATGTACAAGGAGTTATGATCATTTAAAGTTAGAGCAAAAATACGTCAGGCCTCAGTACTTTTTTTCTTGCACGTTTTATTGTTCACTACTATTCACGGTTTGATTGAAATGTTCATAACTCATCGGTTGGGTGTCCGTTTTGGATGATCCACATACTGTTGGAAATCTTATTTGATACTCTACGCAATGGTGGGTTATAACCTAAGACATTACGCATGGAAAAATTTATAATTCATTCAAGAATATAGAACCCAACACGTTTACTCACAAAAATTTCAACAAAAAATTTCCCAGGGTATTACACTGGAGCAGCAAAATTTGCATACAAGATTGTTTTAATGAAATTTTCACTTAGTGGACTTTTGGAACCAGTGAAGATATCTAAACATGGAATTGGCTCTAAAACTAAACGAACTGCCCAGTGATCGAACTGCCAGTTCAAGCAACTCATAAATAACTTGTGGCAGCTATAGAAAAGTTTTAATATCGAAAATAAGAGGAAATATGGAAAATAACCTAAAGAGTCATTACAATATCCATTACTAAAGTAACTTTGTCCACGAAAATTAAGGATTAGGTTATACCTGAAGTCTTGAACAGGTGAGGACACTAGGTCTACATCTCGCTCTTGATCGTCCAACTGGCCACCTTCACTGGGTGGTTCCTCCACTGAACGTTAACTACAGGAACCTCCCTAGTGCACAACCGCCTGGCATCACTAGCCAAAATAAGCATCGGCTCCTTTACAAAGGTCAAATTCTCATACAATTAGATTGGGTGCCATCTATGTACATGAGATGGATTAGGAATATATCTCTACAACATAGATACATGGAAAACTGGATAAACAGGGGGAAAATCTTAAGGTAATCCTAACTTATATGCTACCTTACTAACTACGTGAAGAATCTTGAAAGGTCTTACATAGCTAGGACTGAGATTGCCCTTCCTTCCATAGCTGATCACACCCTTCATGGGCAACACATAAATGAATACATGATCACCAACTCCAACTCTCAAGGCATGAAGCCTACAGTCCGCAAAGGCTTTCTGCCTATTTTGAGCCACTCTCAACCTATCCTGAATCACACTGACTCTATCTATTACTCCTGAAGCAAATTAGTACCATGGGGCATAATCTAGGATATCTCAACCTATTGATTTGGAGAACGACATCTCCTACCATACAAAACCTTAAAATTCACTATCTCAATACTCAAATGATAATTGTTATTTTATGTGAACTCATCCAAGGCTAAGTGTTGTTCCTGCTGGCCCCCAAAATCTATAACACAGGTGAAGAGCATATCCTTAAGCACCTGAATGGTTTGCTCTGACTGATCAACTGTCTGTGGGTGAAAAGTTTCTCTAAGATCCACCTGAGTACAAACTCCTCCTAAAATTCTCTGTAAAATCTCAAAGTACACATAGAATTACGATCTAGAATAATAGAAATGGGCAAGCCATGCAAATATACTATCTCCTGAACATAAATATATGCTAATCTCTTAGCATTTAATAACATCTAAATGGGAATGAAATGTGCTGACGTGGTCAAATAATCTATAATGACCCATATACCATTGGAACCACTTGAAGTACAAGAAAGACCACTAACAAAATCCATAGTAATTCACTCCTATTTCTACTCGGGAATGGGCAAACTCTGAGTCAAACCACCTGGTCATTGAGGCTTAGCCTTTAGCTATTGACAACACAGGCAATGAGCTACAAATCCTATCATATCTCTTTCATACCACTGAACTAGTAATTCTATCTTAAATCTCTATGCACCTTGGTTGTGCTGGGATGAATAGAATATCTTAAACTATGATCCACATGCAAAATCAATTGAATCAAGTCATCGATCCTTCGAACACAAATGCGGCCACAGAAATATATGGTGCTAATTTTGGACTCACCTCTCAACACTTGATAAGGAAGCGAAGCTTACTATCTTTAAACTGACAATCTCAAATCTACTCAAATAGCGAGGACCTCGCCTTTACACTAAATATCAAGGTGATCCATCAATTCTACTAAGGACTGAATGTTACATGCCAATGACCTCTAAGAAACTGAAATACAAGCTAAGCTACCCATACGTACTATTTTTTGACTCAAGCCATCTGCTACCAGATTTGCCTTGCCCAAATGATACAAGATTGAAATATTACAATCCTTAAGCAACTCCATCTATCTATATAGTCTAATATTAAACTACCTCTGGGTCATAAGATGTTGAATACTAGGATGATAGGTGAAAATGTCACAATGCACTTCATCAAGATATTGCCTCTAAATCTTAAGTGCAAAAACTACCGTCGCCAACTCCAAGTCATGAGTGCGGTAGTTGCGCTCATGCACCTTAAGCTGTCTAGAAGCATAAGCAATAATACAACCTTGTTTCATCAATACACAACCCAAACCAACACCATAAGCATCATAAAATATGGTGAATTCCTCACCATCAATGGAAAGAGCTAAAATAGGAGCTGAAGTAAGAAAATCCTTGACCTTTCTAAAGCTTGACTCACACTCCTCGAACCATCGTAAAGGAACCCCTTTTAAGTCAATCTTGTCATATATGATGAAATAGTAGAAAAACCCTCAATGAATCATCTATAATAATTGGCCAAACCAATGAAGATATGTACCTTAGGTGGAGATATAGGTCTAGCCCAATCACGAATTGCCTCAATATTATCCTGGTCCACCATAATCCCATCTTTAGAAACCAATGACCAAGGAATGTCATCGACTCGAGCCAAAACTCACAATAGGAGAACAAGGAAAAATACACATGATTCTCAAAGTCTTAAGCACAATCCCTAATTATGTCACATTCTGCTCTCCACTTCTAGAACACACAAGGATGTTATCAATGAATACAATCATAAAGGAACCCAAATAAGGACTGAATACTTTGTCCATCAAATCCATGTACATAGCTGGTGAATTACTTGACCTAAATGACATCACTAACAACTCATAATGGCCATAACAAGTCATAAAGGTTGTCTTCAGGATATCCTCAACTGATGGTAACCAAATCTCAAATGAATCTTAGAAATTACTACGACACACTAACGCTAGTCAAATAAATCCTTAATGTGAGGCATAGGATAACAGTTCTTTACCATCACCTTATTAAGCTACCTATAATCAATATACAAGCACATGGAGCTATCTTTCTTCTATACAAACAATACAAAAGCTCCCCAAGGAGATACACTCAGTCTAAAAAAACCCTTACTAAGAAGATCCTGAAGCTAAGAATTCAACTCCTTAAGCTCGACAAGAGCCGTATGATAAGGTGTCATAGAAATAGGTTGGATGTCAGAATTGAGTTCAATAGCAAGCTTTATCTTACGGATAAGAGGAATACTAGGCATGTAGGTAAGGAACACATCCAAAAACTCACAAAAAATAGGAATAGATTCGAGCAATGGACTCTCAACGCTACTATCACAAATATAAGTAAGATAAAACTTACAACCACTCAAAATAAGCTTCCTAGCAAAAGATAAGAAATAATCTTTGCAGGCTTGCGACAAACTGCTCCCCGCCACACGATAGAGATACATCGAGCATGGCTAAGGTAACGGTATTAGAAAAATAATCCATGACCGTATGATAGTGAGAAAACCAATCCACGCCTAGAATTACATCAAAATCCACCATATCCATAATAATAAGATCAGCATAAGTATCAACATCTCTAATAGTCACAACATATAATCTAAAAACCCTATCAACAACTAAAGAATCACCCATGGAAGTAGACATGTCCAATAGTATAGATAATAAGTCACAAAAGAACTCCAATCATGGTGCATAATAAGAAGTTATATAAGAATAAGTGAATCTCAAATCAAATAAAGCAAGGTCTGACTGGCAGCACAACAAAATCAGACCTGTAGCAACAACATTTAAAGTCTCAGCCTTGGTTCTAAAAGGTACTGCATGCAAGTGACCATTCTCTAATACAAAGGATCGAATATAGAAAGATAGAAGAAAGTGGGCAACTTAAACTCAAAGAGCTCACCTGTCTCTAAAAATCAACACCAAACAAACACAAATCAGAGGTGGTAACTAGTACTAAAAAGTACAGAAGCATAGTATGATTACCAAAACAACAGGTACTCAGTAGGCATCATTGGCCGACTGAGATAAATCATGATATAAGTATGAGAAAATGCAAGATAACATAACTAAGTTAAAGTACAAAAAATGAACGTGAATCATCTCCAATATTGTTGTGCAAAATAAGTAAATAACCAGAACAATAACATAACATAACATAATTTCACACAAGAAATCACACATTACAAACTTGGCTCCCATATGCCAATTGGTGCAGAAAAGTAACTAACTTATCAAAGACTCTCATACACCTGGAGAGCACAATTAAGGATGAAGTAAATCACTCAACCAATATTATAACTGACCTTCATAATCATTTAACCATCATTCCTCAATTTACCAACATTTCATAATGTACCTATATTCCATAATGTTATCATCATTTAATAACTATTCACCACCTATTTGCTAATCTTCGTTTATTAGAAAACCATCTTTTATCAACTATTTATTTTACCACTGGAGGCCATTTATACCATGCCACATTATAGTCATTTCCTTATTTTGTAACTCAGCCAAATTACTATCTTTAATCTCCTACCTCGATACTGTCAATAATAAGAAGTATGTCATCATAGAATATAATGCATATTCAGACTCAAACTGGTAAATATAATTGGTAGCCAAAATCAAGCGGGTAAATATAATTAATTTATGGACTCCAACAAGTACATATAATCAATAGCTAGACTCGAATCGATAAATATAATTAATGGTGTCATAATAATCCTACAAACTCGAACCGGGTATATGTAATAAATAATATAATCATCTTTCAAACTCAAACTAGATATATATATATATATAGTATCACCAACATGCATAAATATTAACATAATAAATAAGCGTCAGCCTCACTTAACCAACATAACCATTATTCATCAAGATTACCCAATATTACCTTAATACACTTTTCCAAGGGTCTAACAAGCATAAATGGCTTTACCAATGCTAATATATATCATAGCCTAAATTGGATTAATAGTCCACTTCTAATCCTCGAGTCCTATTTTGGGCAAATTTCTACCCAAACTAGGATTAAGGTATCTAATATCCACTTTTAAATGTTAACAAGCCTCAATTAGTCCTAAGATAGAAAATTTACCTAAATATGAGAAACTAGGTCAATTATGCCTAATTGAGTAATCTAAGGCATTCCCATGTTAAAAATAATGAATAAAGTTTAATACACCTAAGGCATAAGAAACCACGCTAAGTGTTTCAACTCTATGCTTCACAATAGCCTAAACGGTTCCACTAACCCAGGTCGTACATTACAACAATACCAAACCTAAAACCCATAAAAAATCTAGCATAATATCATAAGAATACTATGAACCTAGCCTACCTCGATGCTGACCAAAGCTCAATAAACCACTAATTTACCATTTTTCCCTTTCGTGAAGCCTCTTAAAGATGACAAGCTATCAAAAAACATTCTACTCTTCAGTATGATAATATCGATATTCATATTGCACTTTTGTGCTTTGGTTCCAAACATCAAAATCCTATAAGTGTTCTACTTATGAAAATCATATTTTTGACATCAACGAAATATAATATTAAGCTCAAGGAATATTAAGCTCAAGGAATTATTACCCTCATAAATAGGTAAAAATCGAGATAATTTGGGGCTAAAATCAAGACCTATAGCTTTTAGGGGTTTAGAGCAATAAATTGAGAGATTTCACCAAGAAAATGGTGAATTCTTACCTCAAATCGGAAGATAATCAGGAAAAGATATTAATCTAGCTTTCTAATCACCAACAAGCTTCAATGTTAAGATATCTCTCTATTTAAGGTTCTTATCTCTAAATAAATTGATGAAGAATGGCCCAAAATCATGGAAAAGAGATTTTTTATACCTAGTCTAGGTCCTCGACAATCATTATTGCAACCTGTTGCCTCATAATCGCACACTCATCTACCACATGAGTCACGATCGTAACACCCCTTCATTATTATAGCATATCCTCTGCAAGGTCAGTCACGATCACAATCCAAGGTGTCGATATCATGGTACACTAGAACCCCGGTGCACCATATTTTCCAAGTCCAAAAATAGGCTCGATTGAGTACAGGGATTTGTTTAAAATCCCATATATGCAAAAGAACTATATAAACACTCTAAGTTTGATGTTTTGGACTCAATAAAGCACTTAGAGTTTCCATCCAAGGTTGTTTCAACCAAATATGGGTCCTAGAACCATATTTAATTTTCTTAACTTTTCGACAAATTGGTCAAAATGAGCTTGGGTACCCCAAGACATGAACCAAAGGTCTACCTAGCCAAAAATCAATATGCCAGAGCTACTGGAGCAATCAAAATTTGTATTTTCCATTGACCATTTTGAATCAACAAAGACTTTAAAATAGGGAATTGACTCTAAAAAATGAACAAACTGATCGGTGACCGAAATGTCAGTCCAAGCATGTCATAAATGGAAAGATATAGAAAATCTATAATGGAAAAAATAATCAAAATATGGAAAATAACCTAAAGGTTCGTTACATATTCTTAGGATTAGCAATCATGTAACTAGGTAATCAACCCTTTGGCCTTGCATTGAGATAAGACAAAATTTGACTCCCTTGAGTTTTAGTTGCTTGATAGGATGAATGAGATATCATCATTTAATTGATTTGTAAGAAATCACTTTTGATGTATCTCAACATCTTATCACTTCCCTCAATACCAGTTAAGATACGATCAAGGACATTCTTATTTCTTAACTTTTCTAGATCACTGAAGCTTGACTCTTTACCCTTGGCCCTATCATGTGAATGTATATATCAGTCATAATCTCTATTATCCATATCTCATTGATATCAATTTCTAGCATACCAATATCTACCATAATCTTTATCATGCCTATATTTATCACCAAACATTTCCTTCCAACCTTGATTCCCACCCTGCCTTTGATAGATGCAGGAAACCCGCTTGTTTGGTTTGAAAAGAACCAAAATTCCTAATCCAAAGACTTTACTTCCTTATCATCATAATCTTTAACAATATTAGAAGCAATAACTTTAAATGCCTTTGATGGAGATCCCATTATATGTTTAGTGAGAAGATTAAGTTGAGTCATGACTTCGGCTATGTTCTCAACTCTTTCCTCTTAGTGATTTTGTCTACTTAAGAGTTTTACCGATGAAGGGAATAAAGTGATTTAGGAATCAAGGAAAGATCAATCCCAACTTTATTGGTCCTTATAATATTCTAGGTTGTTTTGGAAAAGTATCCTATGAGTTAGATCTGCCGACAGACTTAGTAACAGTGCATCCAGTCTTTCACGCTTCCTTTCTAAGAAATCCATCAGGTGATCACGTTTGGGTTGTCCATTAGAAAATATAGGCTTGAAAGATAGTATCTCTTATGATGAGGGTCCTATTAAAATCCTTGATAGTCCGACTCGTAAGTTAAGGAGTAAAGAGGTCATATTTGTAAAGGTTCTTTGGCAAAATCAGTCGATTGAGGGATCTTCTTGGGAAGTAGATATAGATATGATGATGAAGTAACCCCACATATTTCCTTCAAACTTAGTCCCACCTTAAGGAAAAAGTTTCCCTTAATTAATTAATTCTTTCTATTTCATGTGAACTAGCTATACTCATATCATAGCAATAAAATCCATGTGTCTTGTTCAGTCCATATTTTAGGTACCGACTCAGTATTATGTTAGTGTTCCGATCTTAGAAACTCAGTACTGGAATTATAGATATAGATAGTGTGAAAGGGTTCCAATAATATCAACAGAAGTGATGAAGAGATTATGGGAATTACAACTCTTTTCCCCAAACTTCCAGCTCAGTCAGTTTCTAATCGGGGACGAATGACCCCAAGAGAGAGATTTTGTAACACCCCCAATAAATCAAACCAAGGCTAAAACCATGCTTCAAGTACATGCAGGATTAAACATTAAGTTTTAATAGTATGATAAGGAATTTTGACATGTACCAAGGCTACCAAAACTTTCTATCCCTTAACCTTGTCAAAACCTTCCTTACCAGTTGATTCCATAACAAAACATCAAATACAAACGAGCATACCTTCCTGATTTTGAATCATCTTTAGCTCTAGACCTACTAATAATATATATTTAAATTATCTTTCCAATGCATCCAATATTGAATCAATCCAATATTAGGGTGAAAAGTTATGGCATTTTTAGTGAAGCACTGCTCTACAGTGAGGGATCACAACCCAACCCACAATCGTGGTTACATCGATACAACCCCAACATATGAACTTCCTAAAATGATAGGGAACCATGACCATACTTTGAAACCACTATCCTAGGCACGATCATGAGTCCCACAGATGACCCTAATTTAACTTCAAACCAACAAACCAAGGTACATTATCGGTAGATCCTATGATTGTACCAAGGCTCATCTGATCGTGTTTAGAGAAATCTCATCCATCTCCCAACCATGAGTACAACTCACGGTCGTAGGTTGGCCTGTCGATTATGGGAAGGTCCCATATATCCCTCCTAGCAGTTTTTACTTATGAATTTTAAAGAGGCATATTAATATTTTCCCACTCTTTATAATCAGAACCACATTTTGTGTGTATTTCAAGGATGCTTGGTTAATATTAACCTAAGACCTCATTATTCAGAAAAACATTTTTCACATAGTTTCAAATAAAGAAAGAGGCAATTTCGCTCATAAGAAAAAACTAAAGTTCATCTTCTTCAGGCTTCTAATTCCAGAGAATTCTTCAGGGTTCTAATCTCCAGGTATGTGGGATTTCATAAATGGTTCCCCTTTCACCCATTGAGTTCCAATGTTAATCCAATTCTCTGATTTAGTTCCTTCTTCACAATTTAGGGTTTATGGATATTGGTAAATTCACTGATATCTCAATCCTTTGGTGTCAATGAGTTATAAGCCCCATTTTATCATAAATTTCAGTATTATTTCATGTCCACAGTCATAAACCCTATCTATAATGTAAATTCTTTAAATTTATTCAATAAAGGGAATTGTCCTAATAGTTGCATTCTTCAGAGATAGTTATCTATGAACACCCAATGACCTAGAATTTCATGCAGATATTTTTGGGTACTATATCCCCTTATTTACATACTTTGAAAGCTTTCAGATAATGTACTTATATTGAAACTTTGAATTATTATTATCATTGAGCATTGAAGTTATCAGTGTCATCAGTGGAGAGTAGTACTTAGCACTAAGTAGGTACAAGGGTGAAGGATCATCCACCAGATGGGTTGAGACCTTTAGTAGAAGTCCTTAAGTCCCAGAACTACGACACCATCGTAGGTTCTACGGGATCATCCGTCAGACTAGGCTTGACATCTTACTCTTTTTTGGATATTAGTTTAGTGGATCCATGTAAGTCAGTTTTTCATACTTTTGGCAAGGTACTAAACACAATTCTAGCTGGGGTTATAGGTTAGACATTGATTAGCTCAGATAGGGATATGTCACTTATTAGTAGCTCTCATAGTTCAGTCGATAGTTTATAGTTCAGATCCTAATTCTTGCATCACCTTGTATTTAGTTATTTAGTTTATTATACAGCATATGTTCATTATTTGGTCTAGTATTAGTTATCATGTTACTTGTAACATGTTAAACTTATATCAGTTATTTTCTATCTTACATACTTAGTGTATTCCAAGTATTGATCGCATACTATCTTTGCACTATATTATGTCATAATATAGGTTCTGAAACTCAACATCCTGATCATACCTAGTACGATCTCTAACCATAAAGTAATAATATTTTGGTGATTCCTCATCATGTAAGAGCCAGTACCATCATTTCATTTTCTATGTCGTTTCCAATTTTGTCACGACCTGAACCAGGGCTTGGTCGTGATGGGTATCTCAAGTCCACCATGGATCAGAGACTACCCCCGTGGTCTAACCTCATGAGCATTAAATAATGATAATAATAATACAGAATCCAATTAAACTATAATGAATGATACATGAATGAACCAAGATAAGGATCCTAAGAATTCAACAATTCCCAATCCATAGTTATCCACAAAAAGCCTTGAACAAAACTAAACATCATCTAGGTCAGGACATGTCCCCCGATTATAGCCAAAAAGGGACCCAAAAGATGGTCTAAAACATAAGGGAAACAAACTATCAAATGACCTGTCTTCCAGAGAATGGAATCTTACCACTTCAAAATAACTCATCAGGTGTGCTAATCAACATAACGTTGAACAGGGACAAAAGAAGTGTCTTCTAACCCTACATTATGAAACCGTGTAACGTCCTAAGATGGTTAGCATGGTGAGTGATAGCATGTTACTCGGTAAATAAAAAAAATAAATCCAAGTACAAATCAGTCAAAACTACATGCACAAATTCATATTTACATTTATATAAGATGCCAAAATAGGGAACAAGGCTTAATCATGATATTTAAAACCATTAACCCTGATTGTGTAGCTTCAACGGTCATAAAAATACCCATGCAATATATGGATTTGGCGCCCCCATCGAAAGAGCCCCAGTGGATATTAACCGAATCAATGGGAGAAAAAAATGCAGGAAAGCTAAAGACGTCGAGGCATCTATCCGACCCCCAATATATATATATATATGTAGTGTGAATCAAACACACAGTCATATTGATTCCTACGCCAGCAAATGCGATTTCCAATATTGGTGCCTCTGGGACATACACCTTCTACGACGAGCTACACGAACCCTATTAAGCCCAATTAAAATATTTACAAACATTCCCAAGCAAGGCGTCATCCATTAAGGCATTTACCATATGGTATTGTTGTACAAATAAATCAAACTTGCAAGCTAATTTCATTATGCAAAACCAACCCAATTAACCAATGGGACTCTAACCCACTAACCAAAAGGACTCCAATGTTCTAATTTAAAACTAAACCGTGGCCACCAAGGCCTTCAAAAATCAATTCATGTTTCATTAGCCTTTTATGCAATGCAAGGTTTATAAAGCAAAGTAATTTATGTATATATCCATGTTTCAAAACAAATTTCACAAATTGGGTTGAGGTTAAAGCCAATTCCATACCAATAAACCATCAAGTTTGGGGAAACACATGTTCCCTATTCTAATTCCCACACCCATGCATTTAAATAGTTTAAAATCATAAAAATAAAGCATAAACAATCAATTCGAAACCCTGGGAATTCAATTCATGTGATAATCATTACAAACCCCTCAACCCATAGTAGAAATCCAACAGTTAAATCACATGGATAACAATTAAAATACATGCCTTTACAAAAAATCAATTTAGGAAAGAGATACATGCATTAAGTACCTAAGAATTTGAAAGCAATTTGGAGCTTGGAACCTAAATTATGAATCCTCTATAAAACCCTAGAGTTTTTATTGAGTTTTGAGTTTGGGAGTGAATGAGAGTAATTGATCTTTGAAAACTAATTAAATTAAGTCTTTGCTATGTTTAAGGGTCATAAATGGCTGAAAAGACCCAAAAACCCCTCACTCCAAGTGAATAAAACAAAACTGCACAAAATTTTAGCCTTGGTGTGGCACGCCAATATTGTAGAGACTATCATCCATGACACATGAATATCGCAGAGGGTAGCCTCCGTGACACGACAATATCACGGAGGCTTACTGCCTCAAAATTCCAAAATGACCCCGAACCCTTTCCAAAAATTCCAAAACTCTTACGAGATACCCTATTAACATACCTAAACACAATTTAAGTCCAAAAATGATATTTTAAACACGAAAAGATCAAAAATAAAATCATCAATGTTTTAAGGTTCTTATACTACCCCCTTCCCTTAGGATCATTCATTCCCGAATAATGAGCTTGGACACTTTTAGCATGAGAATAGAAATAATACGTCAAAATCAATGGTTAAACTCAAAAACTAATATGAGGGAAACATAACTCATACCTTAAGCACCCCCATTCAACATGAGAAACAAGAACAGATACTTGGCCTTTATATCTTCTTCAACTTCCCAAGTAGCTCTTTCTACCTTTTGGTTTGTCCAAAGAACCTTCACTGGAGCTACATCCTTTGTCCCCAATCTCCAAACTTTCCTATCCAATATCTCAAATGGGACTTTCTCGTAAGACAAAGAATCAAAAATACCAATACCCTCAATAGATACTATCAAGGAAGGTCAGCCACACACTATTTTAATATTGAAACATGAAATACGGGATGAATGGAACCCAAAATTGCAAGCAAATATAACTCATAGGAAATATTCCAAAATCTCCTCAAGATCTGATATAGCCTGAGATAATAGGGACTAAGTTTCTTTTTTTTCCTAAAGCTCATCACTTTTTCCATAGGAGAGACTTTCAGAACACCCAATCACTTACCTCAAACTCTAACTCTCTTTGCCTCATATCCACATTAGACTTTTGGTGACTTTGAGCAGTCTTAAATCTTTCCCTAATTACATTCACCTTCTCCATGGCTTGGTGAACCAAGGTAGGACCAAATAATTGAGCCTTACCAACCTCAAACTTCCCAATAGAAGTTCTACGCCTCCTACCAAACAGAACCTCAAATGGAGTCATCTAAATACTCAAATGATAACTATTATTATATGCAAACTTAATTAGAGGCAACTGATCCAGTCAACTACCTCCAAAATCAATTACACAAGACCTTAGCATATCTTTCATGGTATGAATAGTCATCTCTGCTTGTCCACCCATTTGCATATGGAAAGAGGTTCTAAGGTTCATCTTAGTCCCAAAATCTTTCTGAAACGAATGCCAAAAGTGATTCATAAACTGCGTACCTCTATCTGAAATAATGGAAATTGGTGCTCCATGAAACTTTATAATATCCTAAATAAACACCTTAGCATAATCCTCTCCAAAGTAGTTAGTCCTCATAGGATAGAAGTGAGAAAACTTAGTCATCCTATCTATAATGACCCAAATTGAATCATTCTGATTCTGAGACCGCGGAAGACCTGTAACAAAATCCATGTTGATCTTTCCCACTTCCACACAGGAAACTCAATCTCTTGAGACATACCACCAGGTCTCAGGTTTTCAACCTTTACTTGTTGATAAACTATACACTTATCCACAAAATTAGCCACATCTCTCTTCATGTTGTTCCACCAATAGATCTTCTTCAAGTTATGATACATTTTTGTCGATCCCGGATAGACTTTATATCTCGACTCATTAGCCTCAATCAAAATCTCTCATGTATCCCATCGATCTCAAGAACACAAAATCTTCCTTGGTACCTCAAGGTACCATCACAACCAATCTCAAAGGCCATAACCTTTTGCTAGCCCACACCATCTTTAATCTACATAAGAATGGGATCCAAAACCTATTTCTCTTTCAGTTCAGCACCAAAAGATGATTTTACCACCTCTTGAACAATCACCCCTCCATCATCAGAGTCCAAAAGATGAATTCCTAGGTTATCCAGTCGGTGAACATCCTTCACCAATTCTTCATTCTCCTTATCAACATGGTATAAGCTCCCTAGAGACAACCTACTAAGAGCATCAGCAACCATATTAGGTTTACTTGGATGGTAGTGAAGGCTCATATCATAATACTTGAGCAATTCAAGCCACCGCCTCTGCATGAGATTCAATTTCTTCTGGGTGAACACATACTGCAAGATCTTAGGATCTAAAAAGATATCCACAAACCCCATACAAGTATTGATGCCAAATCTTTAAGGAAAAAACCAAAGACAACAATTCCAAGTCATGTGTTGGATAATTCTTCTCATGAACCTTGAGCTGCCAAGAAGTATAAGTCAAAACCTTACCATGCTAGATCAACATACACCCCAGTCCAACATGGGACGTATCAAAATACATGACAAAACCATTCGTGCCCTTAGGTAGGGTCAAAACTATCACAGAAATCAACTCATCCTTCAACTTCTTAAAACTACCCTCACAAGAATTGAACCACAAAAACTTAACCTTTTTATGAGTTAGTCTAGTCAATAAAGCGTCAATAGAAGAGAAACTCTCCCCAAATCTCCTATAATACCCAGTTAAACCCAAGAAGCTCCGAATGTCGATTAGAGTCGCAGATCTAGGCCACTTCTTATCCTCCTAAACTTTCTTTGGATCCACCATGATCCTCTCACTATATATAACATACGCGACAAAGGTAACAGTATCCAACCAAAACTCACACTTAGAAAATTTGGCATAAAACTGCTGATCCTTAAGAGTCTATAATACAATTCAAAGGTGATTGGCATAATCCTCCTCACCCTTAAAATACACCAAAATACCATCAATAAATACTATCATAAAGAAGTCAAAAAACTTTAGGAACACCCAATTCATGAGATCTATAAAAGCAGCTAGAGCATTAGTCAATTCAAATGACATAACCAGGAACTCATAGTGACCATGTCATGTTCAAAAAATAGTCTTGGGAATATTATTATCCCTAATTTTCAACTAATGATAAGCCGAACAAAAATCAATCTTAGAAAAACATCTAGCACCCTGAAGTTGGTCAAATATATCATCAATCCTAAGAAGAGGATACATATTCTTTACCGTAACCTTATTCAACTGCCAATAGTCTATACATATTTACAAAGACCCATCTTTATTACGTATGAAAAGCACAAGAGCACCCCACGAGGACACACTAAGATAAATGAAACCCTTATTAAGGAGATCCTTCAATTGCTCATTTATCTCTTTCAATTTAACTGGATCCATTCTATAAGGAGGAATAGAGATATGAAGGGTATCGGGTATAAGATCAATCCCAATGTCTATTTCCCTATTAGGTGGAATTTTAGGAAAATCATTAAAAAATACCTCAGGAAACTATTTAACCATAGGTACAGATTGCAAAGAGGGACCCTCCGAGCTAAAATCCTTAACCTGAACCAAATGGTAAGACACCCCTTGAAAATTAATTTTGGGCTCTAAGATAAGAGAAGAACCTCCTTCTTAGAACTAAGGAACTTCCCTCCCATTCCATTATTAGTTCCTTAGGGAATTTGAAACTGACCTTTTGGATCCAACAATCTAAAGGAGTATATCATCAATAGAGCTAATCCATCCCTAAGATCATATCAAAATCTAACATATCCAATTCTACCAAACACCACACAACCCCTATAAATATTTCTAGACACAATAGAATCACCTACCAGAGTAGACATAGAGAATAACTTAGAAACAATCTCGAGACCAAAATTAAAATGCATGGCCATATAAGGGGTCACATAAGAAAGGGCAGAACCCAAATCAAGAAAGTAATACACAGCACGAGAGAAAAGTTGTAATGTACTGATATTAATATCAGGAGAAGCCTCGAATTCCTGACAGCTAGCAAGAGCATAGAGATGATTTTGACCAGTATTGGAACTAAAAGTAGCACATTTTTCCATAGGAGATGAAGATGTAGCAACTGGGACTTTATTATCTCCCGTGGATACCTTTGTTGAAGGACAGTCTCTTCGAATGTGACCAAGATGGCAAAATTATAACATTGATTCCTCTTCAGATTACACTATCCATGATAAATCTACCCACAAAAATAGTAAAAAGGATAAGATGGGGTTGACTGAGCACCACTAGCTGAGACTAAGTACCCTATGCCTTAAAACCAAAAATAACCTGCAAACCACGATCACCCGATGACTTAGGATAAGAAGCACTAGAAGACAAATACGAATTCCCCTAATTCTTCTTTTTGGTCCACTGTCTATCATTTTTCCCACTATTTTGTTGTTATTTATCCTGCTATGAATACCTAAACTTCTTACTTTTCCTCTCTCCAATATCCACTTGCTTCTTTTTCTCGTCCTTAAACTGTTATATGTACACCACAAGTTTAGAGATATCCATAAAATTTTTCAGCATAGAAGCCTTACATTCTAAAACAAAGTCCCGCGACAAGCCTGAAGCAAACTTCCTTAGCCTAACCCTTATGCTAGATACCAACTCCAGAGCATAGCGAGACAACTGATATATTTTTAAAGTATACTCCTTCACACTTATCTAGCCCTACTTCAGATTAACAAAATTCTCATCCTTAAATTCCCTCAACTCCCGAGGAAAGAAGCGATCAAGAAAAGCACTAGAAAACTTCTCCCATATAGCCTAATCAACATCATCACCCCTCGATTGTTTCACTTTTTATACCACTGATATCTCACATCATTCAGCTGGTATGCACCAAACTTGTAATACCCCAAGAAAATTTTTGTCGAAATTTTGTGTGTAAATGTATTGGATCCTATCTTCGAGAATGATTTACATTTTTTAAGTGAGTCATTTCTTGGATTTCGACCCACCATTTTGTAGAGCATCGAATAATATTTCCAACGATATGTGGATCACCCAAAACGGACACTCGAGCGATGAGTTACGACCATTTCGATCAAACTACGACCATTCCGATCTAACTGTGAACAGGAAAATGTGCAGGTAAAAAAAATACTGCAGCCAGGCAATTTTTTTGGTCAACTTCAAATGATCATAACTCCTTTTACATAATGAAATGTGTGAGCTGCTATATATCAACAAAAATCCTTGAGAGTCCTCTTTCCAATAAAATTGGTTTCATCCAATTTGTACATCAAAGTAAAAAGTTATGGCCAATTTACTTCAGCCTATCGGATAGATCACTGAAAGACAGATTCGGGTTTTATTTGTTTCTTAGGGGTATTTTGGTCTTTCACCACTCTTTTAAACCTCTATAAATACCCCATTAAGTTGAGAACTTGTATTATTTTCCTCTTATTTCTCTTATATGTATATATATATATATATATACATATATCAAGTTAGGGTTAGGGTTTTGAATTGGGAGGCTTTGATTCAAGAATTCCTTCCGCCAGTCTCTTCCGAACACGAAATCTAAGGTATGCAAGTGTTTATCTATGGACTCCTTTCATCCATAGAGTCCACTAATCCCTTTTTGAAAGTTCAAGTTATATATATATATTTTCTAGACTTTGATGATGTGTATATATATATGTTGATTGATATTTGATGGTTGAGATATATATGAGGATTATTTATGTTACTTGATATATATATATATATATATATATATATATATATAATAATTATGCATGTTGGTTGATATATATATATATGCGCTGTGATGGTGTATGTTGGTTGATACATGCATGTGATGATTATGTGTGTTGGATGAGATATATGGGGTGGCGGAAAACATGAGCATTTGACAAATTCACCAATGCCTAAAAGTGCATGTAAGGTGTTTGTGGAATTATATAAGAGGCTATAAATTTACGTTCTTAGGATATAATAAGATCTAAATGACTAGACTATTTTCTATGTATACGTTCAACATGAACTCCATGTTATTGTCTAAAATTGGGGATGTTGTGTGGAAGGCTTACGATATGGTTATAAGTGTAGACGAGGGATTTAGTTGGTGGAATTAAGATGAATGATAGTGTTGTAGCACATGTAATTGTTCATACTGACCTATGCCTAAATGGTGCATGCAAGGTAATTGTAGAAATGCCTAGTTGAAGAAGAATAGATCGTATGACCCCTTGTGATCGAAGTGATGAGTTCATACCATACTTGCATGCTACGTGTTTACTACGATGCTTGAGGGAAATGGTAAAGCCATTAGGCCACGCTAAGTGTGAAATGTCTAATTATGGGTTGAATTGCATATATCAAGATCTTAAAGGAACGAACCTTGAGAAGTGAACCATGATGTGTTGAATGTATGTTATTTGTGTATACCCCGATTGGATGAACTATGTTATGTTGCATTCTTCCTTAACCATATGCATCCTTGTTGAATGATCTACGATGTAATGGCATGAGATCCCAATACTTGTATATGAATATGATCTTCAAATGATTGGTGTGAAGTGTTAATGAATGCATAGTGCATGATAGCCTGTGGGCATATGAGTATGAAATGTTGTATACTATGTATTACTTATGTTATTAATTTTTGGGGGTACGTATGTCCGAAATAGTCTGCTGGTCTAGAGCTGAGTCAGTTACGTAATAATCTTAGTCGTGCTACAATCGATGAATTTCCGATGATTTGAGAACTTAACATGAATTCCGTGAGAACTTAGTATGTGGCATTTTGAACAAGAATATATTTTCATTCTTGTGCCCAAAGAATTGATTTTATCATTGGAATTTCATGATTTTGTAAAGTGGGTAAATACCCAAGATGTTTTAATGACGAATTATGAGATTATGAAAAATATAAATTGTTTAAGCTTTGATGTACATGATTACTTTATTATTCCCAAGTTATGATTTGATATGGTGAATTTCATATTTCTACCATGAATTGATATTTCAAGTATTTTCAAGATATGATTTATGGAACTTTGAATCATCCAATATTGGTATACATAATAACCTTATTATCTTGTTTTCTTGAATTGAGATTTTATGCCATAAATTGCATAACACTACTATGAAATTATTTTTTTGAGGATTCTTGCTATAAGAGTCATGATTTGAGTTACATTATGACATACAAAATCTTACTATGATTTGAAGATCTTAAATGCTTTTCAAAAGCTATTGTTATAATTTGAATATTGAAATGAAAGAATGATCATTTGAGAATATTAATTTGCATCCACAGAGTCGGGATGATTTATATTGATTTTAAGCTCGTAGAGAAGAAATGTTGTGTTATTGATACCATGTTGATGTTGAGGAAAATTAAAATGTTATGAGCTAAAATATGTTTAGGAATCCACAAATTGATATGATTTGATAAATGAGAAAGAGATTTCATTTGGTCTTTATGATAGACCCTTGGGATGTTGTGGTGGATTTCCTAACGTGTTCTGAGCTAGTCGGGGAGTATTACTTAGCACCGGGAGGGAAATTTCGTATTTCTCCAAACCTATGTGCCACCGTAGGGTTGTTGATGATGATATTGTATGCCAGAGAGCCAAACTGTGATTATGTAAGCTTTAAGGTTGTACTCCCTGGCAAGAGTACAAAACTCCCGTCAATGGGAGTACTCTCCCTAAGCGGGCAAACATTGTTATTCCACGCGGCTCACGTTGGGTTATCGGTTATAGGAAACTCCCTTGTCCATAAGAGTATGTTTCTTGAAACTATCGAGTCGCTACGAGTCTTGAGTTAATGAGTTTGGTTGTCTATGATGAGTCATGAGAATTTATGATGAATATTGATGATTTTATGATGATTTATGGGATTTTACCTATGTTTTCCTCTCTATAATATTATGAGAAGTATGGATAATAAAATTCAAGCCATGTGAGTCTTTATTTTCTGTACGCATGTTTTACGAAATCAAAGATATTATTCAAATTATTGCGTGCACACCCACATATTCAGTTGCTTATGAGCAGTCATGGTGAGTTATGTAACTACTTCCCATGGTTTCTGTGCCAGTATAAATCTTTAAGAGTCAGGAGTGTGAGTGTATTCGATTGATCAGTGTTGGTATCCTGTGTTTTAGTAATGCAGTACCCCAGTACAGCAGTGAGTTCCAAGGACAGTAAAGTCGTATCCGAGCTGTGATATCTGGAGTTGTTATAATTGTTATAGTGGTTGTGAACTGTGCATTCATATATGTGTACTCGTTTTTTATTCTCATGATTATTCTATTGATTAAATGTTCATGCATAAGCCCTCGCATTTAGCCTTCCCTGCTTGCATACTCAGTACAGTTTAGTACTGACGCATTCACGCTATAGTGTTCTTTTATTTTGGGGCACCATAGGTTCAGAGGAGTGAAACTTGGAGCATATTAGAAGTCACTCATATAGCAGCAGTGGGTGCAGCAGTGAGTCCACATCATCCGAGGATGTTGTTATTACAGTATTTGATTTTAGTAGACGGAGTTAGTTGGTGGAATTGTCCCTTCAACTCCACAGTTCAGACAGTGTAGAGGCTTTTCAGACAGATGTATTAGTGTGTGGTTTAAGATATTGTATATTTCTAGATGTTTGAATCTTATGGAAAGTGTTAGCCAGTTTTCGCATGTATTTTATTATATTATGCAGTGAACAGGTACAAATATCAAAAAAAGGGTTAGCTTGTGGTCCTTCGGGATCATAAGCACCGTGAGGCATTTCGGTTCCAGGAATCGGAGCGTTATAAACTTGGTATCATAGCCTAAGGTTCAACAGTGTCCTAGGGAGTCTGAAAAGCCGCATCTAGTAAAGTCTTGTACAAGAGTGTGTTGCACTCCACATTCATGTACGGGAGGCTATGGGATGTTTAGAAGTGTTTCCGTTCGCTCATGATCCAGATCGTGCTATAGCAAGATTTTCCAAGAGAGTTATGTAGACTCTTGTAATTATCTACTTATGTCAGATTTACCTTACTCTTAAGGTAATAGAAGTAGTGAAGCCAAAGTCCTTCAGATAGAACTTTCTCTAACGGTCGCTGCAGATAGGCCTAAAATTATATATGTAAGAATCTAAGTGTGGAAGTTGGGAATTATATGTGTTGATTGATAGAGATATAGCTGCGATTCTCATGGTGTGGAGAAGTATAAGTTTAAGAGATGTGATATTTGAAGGCTAGAATGAGAATAGTATGTTTATTAAAAAATTGTGGATATTCCTGTTATGTTTTAGAATCTAAGCTTGAATCTTTGAAGAATGTAAGTTTGTTGACTCCAAACTAAGTATTAAGATGTGAGTGTAGTATTAGTAGCCTATGAAGAAATCGAAGAAGATAATGTGTTTAGTGGGACAAGTAGGTGTTGAAAAGAGTGTATGTATATGATAATGATTGTAGAGACTAAGGAAAGATAAGAGTTGTATTCCAAGAAGTAGCATTGGTATTGAATTTATGTTTTCAGGGGTAGTCTTTCTGGATGAATTAAGTTATCATTTTGTGCACCTTTATGCCTCAGATTCTAGAGTACATTGGTTGTAGTTTATTTCGGGGTTTAGCCAAGTGTTCAAAAGTATCTGACGATGACTTAAAGCTGAGAGGAGGATGATAGAGAAAGTGACAAGTCAGGCCCTCAGAATCTGGTAGTGGTGCCAGTAGGTATGGAAAAGCAGTAAAGGGAGACAGTTCCCGACCCATTCTTATTTCAGTGAAATATGTCTAGAGGGACCTTGGGTCCCAAGGGGGAGATACCCCATAATGTTATAATAATTGCATGTCCATTCTCTTTCTATGATGTTAACCTCATCGTTCATTGCATTTCTAGTTATGCTTTTGAGAATTTGGTATATCAGGTATATTCGTATTTAATATGCATGTCCAATAGAAAGGAACTTGAATTGTGGGCATGTTTGAACATATATTGAAGAGATTGGTTGGGTTATGATTTTGTGCATTTGAGATGCATGTGTTTTGTGAAAATATACCCATGAGTAGGTTGTTGAATGTTTTATGTGATAGATGTGCATGACTAGTGAACGTACGCAGAGTATTGGTTGCTTCAGTCATGTGGTTATGTTTTGAGATATGTTGCTATCTTGAATAAACCCAGTCGATTAGTATTTTTAATCTAACCTTCACATTCGAGGATGAATGTTTCCAAGGGGGAGATGATGTAATACCGCATAAAAATTTTCGTCGAAATTTTGTGCGTAAATGTATTGGATCCTATCTTCGAGAATGATTTCAATTTTTCTGTGTGTCATTTCTTGGATTTCGACCCACCATTTTGTAGAGCATCAAATAAGATTTCCAACGATATGTGGATCACCCAAAACGGACACTCGAGCGATGAGTTATGACCATTCCGATCAAACTACGACCATTCCGATCGAACTATGAACAATAAAATGTGCAGGAAAAAAAATACTGCAGCCAGGCGATTTTTTTTGTCAACTTCAAATGATCATAACTCCTTGTACATAATGAACTGTGTGAGCTGCTATATATCAACGGAAAACCCTGAGAGTCTCCTTTCCAATAAAATTGGTTTCATCCAATTTGGACATTGGAGTAAAAAGTTATGGCCAATTTACTTCAGCCTATCGGATAGATCACTGAAGGACAAATTCGTATTTTATTTGTTTCTTAGGGGCAGTTTGGTCTTTCACCACTCTTTTAAACCTCTATAAATACCCCATCCAGCTGAGAACTTGTATTATTTTCCTCTCATTTCTATATATATATATATATATATATATATATATCAAGTTAGGGTTAGGGTTTTGAATTGGGAAAAATTGATTGGAGGCTTTGATTCAAGAATTCCTTCCGTCAATCTCTTCCAGCCACGAAATCTAAGGTATGCAAGTGTTTATCTATGGACTTCTTTCGTCCATAGAGTCCACGAATCCCTTTTTAAAAGTTCAAGTTATGTATATATATATATATGTATGTATGTATATATATATATATATGTATATATTCTAGATTTTGATGATGTATATATATATATATGTTGATTGATATTTGATGGTTGAGATATATATGAGGATTATGTATGTTACTTGATATATATATATATATGATGATTATGCATGTTGGTTGATATATATATATGTGTGGTGTTGGTGTATGTTGGTTGATACATGCATGTGATGATTATGTGTGTTGGATGAGATATATAGGGTGGCGGAACACATGAGAATTTGACAAATTCACCAATGCCTAAAAGTGCATGTAAGGTGTTTTTGGAATTGTCTAAGAGGCTATAAATTTACGTACTTAGGATATAATAAGTTCTAAATGACTAGACTACTTTCTATGTATACGTTCAATATGAACTCCATGTTATTGTCTAAAATTGGGGATGTTGTGTGGAAGGCTTATGATATGGTTGTAACTGCAGATGAGGGATTTAGTTAGTGGAATTAAGATGAATGATGGTGTTGTAGCACATGTAATTGTTCATACTGACCTACGCCTAAATGGTGCATGCAAGGTAATTGTAGAAATGCCTAGTTGAAGAAGAATGGATCGTATGACCCCTTGTGATCGAAGTGATGAGTTCATACCATACTTGCATGATACGTGTTTACTATGATGCTTGAGGGAAATGGTAAGGCCATTAGGCCACGCTAAGTGTGAAATATCTATTTATGGGTCGAATTGCATATATCAAGATCTTAAAGGAAAGAACCTTGAGAAGTGAACCATAACGTGTTGAATGTATGTTATTTGTGTGTATCCCGATTGGATGAACTATGTTATATTGTATTCTTCCTTTACCGTATACAACCTTGATGAATGATCTACGATGTAATGGCATGAGATCCCAATACTTGTATATGAATATGATCTTCAAATGATTGGTGTGAGGTGTTAATAAATGCATGGTGCATGATGGCCTGTGGCCATGTGAGTATGTGTTGTTGTATACTATGTATTACTTATGTTATTGATTTCTAGGGGTACGTATGCCCGAAATAGTCTGCTGGTCTAGTGCTGAGTTAGTTCCGCGATAATCTTAGTCGTGCTACGATCGATGAATTTCCGATGATTTGAGAACTTAACATGAACTCCATGAGAACTTAGTATGTGCGGTTTTGAACAAGAATATCTTTTCATTCTTGTGCCCAAAGAATTGATTTTATCATTGGAATTTCATGATTTTGTAAGTGGTAAATACCCAAGATGTTTTAATGACGAATTATGAGGTTATAAGAAATATAAATTGTTTAAGGCTTGATATACATGATTACTTTATTATTCCCAAGTTATGATTTGATATGGTGAATTTCATATTTCTACCATGAGTTGACATTTCAAGTGTTTTCAAGATATGATTTATGGAACTTTGAATAGTCCAATATTGGTATACATAATAACCTTATTATCTTGTTTTCTTGAATTGAGATTTTATGCCATAAATTGCATACCACTACTATGAAATTATTTTTTTGAGGATTCTTGATATAAGAGCCATGATTTGAGTTATATTACGACATACAAAATCTTACTATGATTTGAAGATATTAAATGCTTTTCAAAAGTATTGTCATGATTTGACTATTGAAATGAAAGAATGATCATTTGAGAATTTTGATTTGCATCCGCAGAGTCGGGATGATTTGTATTGATTTTAAGCTCGCAGAGACGAAATATTGTGTTATTGATACCATGTTGATTTTGAGGAAAATTAAAATGTTATGAGCTAAAATGTGTTGAGTTAGGAATCCACAAATTGATATGATTTGATAAATGAGAAAGAGATTTGATTTGCTCTTTATGATAGACCCTTGTGATGTTGTGGTGGATTTCCTAATGCGTTCTGAGCTAGTCGGGGAGTATTACTTAGCACCGAGAGGGAAATTTGGTATTTCTCCAAACCTATGTGCCACCGTAGGTTTTTTGATGATGATATTGTTGGCCAGAGAGCCAAATTGTGATTATGAAAGCTTTAAGGTTGTACTCCCCGGCAAGAGTACAACACTCCCGCCAATGGGAGTGCTCTCCCTAGGAGGGCAAACGTTGGTATTCCACGTGGCTCACACGGGGTTGTAGGTTATAGGAAACTCCCCTGTCCATAAGAGTATGTTTCTTGAAACTATTGAGTCGCTCCGAGTCTTGAGTTAATAAGTTTGGTTGTCTATGATGAGTCATGAGAATTTATGATGAATATTGATGATTTTATGATGATTTATGGGATTTTACCTATGTTTTCCTCTCTACAATATTATGAGAAGTATGGATAATAAAATTCAAGCCATGTGAGTCTTTATTTTCCGTACGCATGTTTTACGAAATCAAAGATATTATTCAAATTATTGCGTGCACCCCCATATATTCAGTTGCTTATGAGGAGTCATGGTGAGTTATGTAACTACTTTCCATGGTTTCTGTGTCAGTATAAATCTTCTATAAATCAGGGGTGTGAATGTATTCGATTGATCAGTATTGGTATCCTGTGATTCAGTAATGCAGTACCCCAGTACAGTAGTGAGTTTCGAGGATAGTAAAGTGGTATCCGAGTTGTGGTATCTGGAGTCGTTATAATTGTTATAGTGGTTGTGAACTATGCATTCATATATGCGTACTCGTTCGTTATTCTCATGATTATTCTGCTGATTAAATGTTCATGCATAAGCCCTTGCATTTAGCCTTCCCTGCTTGCATACTCAGTACATCTTAGTACTGACGCATTCACGCTATGGTGTTCTTTTATTTTAGGGCTCCATAGGTTCAGAGGAGTGAAACTTGGAGCATCTTAGAAGTCACTTGTATAGCAGCAGTGGGTGCAGCAGTAAGTCCTCATCATCCGAGGATGTTTTTATTACAGTATTTGATTTTAGTAGACGGAGTTACTTAGGGGAATTGTCCCTTCAACTCTACAGTTCAGGCAGTGTAGAGGCTTTTCAGACAGATGTATTATTGTGTGGTTTAAGATATTGTATATTTCTAGATGTTTGAACCTTATGGCAAGTGCTAGCCAGTTTTCGCATGTATTTTATTATATTATGCAGTGAACAGGTACAGATATCACAAAAAGGGTTATCTTGTGGTCCTTCGGAATCATAAGCACCGTGTGGCATTTCTGTTCTCGGGAATCGGGGCATTATAAAACTCTACACCCTCAGAATTAGTAGCATGCATAACCCAAAATATCTTCTATATCTTTTTTACAAAACCTTGAGGATCCTCCTCTACCTTAGAGCTAGTAAAGGTTGGGGGATTCAACCTCATGAATTTGCCAACTCTAGTGACCTCAGAAGAAGAAGCAACATAACCCACACAATCAGACTGGAGAGACTATGATGACACAAACTGAGTAAGAAGATGAATTGACCAATAAAACTCCACATTAGAAACATCACTCGGAGGTGTTGAGGCATGAGCATCACTAGCCCAAGGATCCCGAGGAGGACTAGTAGGAATCGGTTAAACTCCGCATGGGGAAGTACAATTTGGAGTAAGGACCCTAGACCAAGTCTGCACCCCATACATAGGGAGAGTCTTTTCCACATTGTCCTCGGATAGGAAAGAGTTTCCAGCGAAGTTTCTATGAGCATTAGATCTTCGAGGAGGCATGATCTTAAATGGAAGGAAGCCAGGAATTAAAAAAGTTTCATAACACTAGACTCTATATCCCAAAAATAGAACACAAGAAAGGGAAACATTCCTAAATTCCTCGTACCCTGGCGGGATACACGCCCATAAAAAGGACTCTACTCGATACAGTTTTGTGGACACCTAATGACTCTAAACGGTTCTCTAATACCAAGCTTGTCATGATCCAAACTAGGGCCTGGCCGTGATGGGTATCTCATGTTTATTATGGACCGGTGACCACCCCTAGAACCTAACCTCATGAGCAAAAAATAATGATAATAGCAATGCGGAATCCAATTGAACAATAATGAATGATGGATAAATGAACCAAGATAAGGATTATAAGAATTCAATAATTCCCAATCCACAATTGTCCACAAAAAACCTCTAACAAAAATGGACATCATCTAGGTCGGGACATGCCCCCGACTTTAGCCAAAAAGTATCCCAAAAGAAGGTCTAAAACATAAGGAAAACAGACTATGAAATGATTGTCCTTTCTAAGAATGGAAGCTCACCACATCAAAACAACTCGACAGCATGCTAATCCACCTAATGTTGCACAAGGGCAAAAGAAGTATCTTAGGACCCTACATTATGAAATAGTGTAGCGTTCTAGGATGGTTACTTGGGAGAGCGCTAGCATGTAACTCAGGGTAGGGATAAAATAACACCAAGTACAAATCAGTCAAAACAACATGTACACATTCAAATTTACATATATATAAGATGCCGGAATAGGGAATAATGCTTAATCATGAGGTCAAAAATAATTAACCTAGACTGTGTAGCTTCAACCATCCTAAAGACACCCACAGGCTATATGGGTCTGACTCTCCCCACTGTAAGGGCCCTAGTGCATGTTAGCTTCTTGAACTAGAGAAAAAATAAGTGAAAGCTAAAGTCATCAGGGTATCTAGCCGTCCCTCAAATATATATATATATATATATATATATAAAGTGTGACTCAAACACATGGTCAGTAGACCCCTAAGCCAGCAAACGTAGTTTTCATTGGTCCCCCTGGGACCTCCACATTCCACGGCAAGCTACAGAACCCACTTTAAGCACAATTAAAATATTTACACACGTACCCAACTATTAAACAAAGATTCATCCATTAAGGCATTTAACGAATGGTATCACCATACCAATAAATCAAGCTTGCAAGATAATGTCATTATGCCAAACCATCCTAATAGCTAATGGGACTCTAACCCACTAACAAAAAGACTCCAAAGTTCTAATTTAAAATCAAATCGTGGCCACCAAGGCCCTCCAAAACCAACTCATGTTTCATTAACCTTTTATACAATGCAAGATTTCAAAAGTGAAGTAATTTATATATACATACATATTTCAAAATCAATTTCACAATTTGGGTTGAGGTTAAAGCCAATTCCAAACTATTAAACCATCAAGTTTGGGAAAACCTATGTTTTCCATTCCAATTCCCACACCCATGCATTTAAATTGTTCAAAATCATGAAAATAAAGGATAAACAATCAATTTGAAACCATTGGAATTCAATTCATGTGACAATAATTCCAAACCTCTCAACCCATATTAAAAATTCAACAATTAAATCACAAGGGTAACAATTAAAATACATGCCTTTACACAAAATCAATTTAGAAAGGAGATACACACCTTAAATATACGAGAATTTGAAAACAATTTGGATCTTGGAACCCGGATGATGAATCTTCTATGAAACCCTCGAGTTTTTCTTGGGTTTTGAGTTTGAGAGTGAATGAGAGTAATTGATCTTTGAAAAACTAATGAAATAAGTCTATTTTTATGTACCCAAAGCCCCTCACCCCTTGTAAATAAAATAAAACTGTACAAAAATTTGGTCTTGGCATGGTACGCCAATATCACAAAGACTATTCTTTGTGCCACTCTAATATCGCAGAGGGTAGCCTCCATGACACGGTTATATCGCAGAAGCTTACTGCCTCAGAATTCCAAAATTACCCAGAACCCTTTTCAAAAATTCTGAAGCTCTATTGAGACACCCTATTAACATACTCAAACACAATTTAAGTAAAAAAATTGACGTTTCAAATACAGAAAGATCAAAAATAAAATCATTGAAGTTTTAAGGGTCTTAAAAGTTTTCAGACAATTAGAGTTAGTTGCAGGCTTGTTCCAAAAACTTATCTTAGTAGAGATTTTCAGACTTAAAGTTAGTTGTTCATCTTGGGATCTTAGATTCAGTTGTTTTTTATTGAATTTCTTTTGAATATTTATTAATTATTCAGTTAGGCTCCTGCAAATATGTTTTTATTAGTTATTTTTGACATTCTTAGTGTTTTGTCAGGTCATGTGTTAGCTTGGGATTACTCGTGACATTAAGCATCATATTACGACTAGAGGATAGTCTCAGATCGTAACAATCATGTAATCATTGTAACTTTCTACTTCAAGTAAATCCCAATAACCTTAGACCCCTCATAAAGAGTCAACTATATATATCAGTAGGTCCTTACTCAAGGAAGATCAGTAATTGTATGCTAGTTCTACCTTCTCACTAGGTAGGGTTGTGATAGTATAATCTGTAAATACAAGGTGCACTATGTCTAACAAACTAGCCATTATCTACGAAATCCAAATCAAGATCTATTCTTATTTATAATTTTCTTTGCAAACAGTAAATACTCAGACGAAAGCATTTCAAAAATAGTATATGGCATTTAATCTTATCGAAATCGTATTACATATAAATTTAAACAAAAACATATGTCAAGAGACTTATTTCACAAGTAAGTGAAGAACCATTACCATAAAAGTAATCACATCTCAAATATGGGTAAATATATTTTATAACCGTGAGAAAATCTCAAATAACTATTACAATATCATATCGTAAAAGACTTGTCCCATGTGAAATTTCAAAGATTTCACTAACTCTTGTTCTATTCAGAATCATGCATAAACTATGCAAGTTAATAAAACATACATTGTGATAAGATTACTACTTACCGTACTTATTTGAAGTACCAAACTTGCCACTCAAGCATTTTGTATGACTTCCTTCGATAAAATCTATAATCAGATCATATTAAATCATGTGTTAATTTTTTTATTTAGGCTATCTCATAACCAATTTATAACTCCAAACGGACATGGTCTTATAGCTCAAATCCTCCTCCATTCTCCTCCTTATTTGTTGGAATTCAAAGTTTTCAATGTAAAAAATTAATATAATTGTGTCTAAGTTCGACAACGTCCATTAATTCAAACTTTTTTATCAATCATATGATGATACTCATGAAAGATAATATTAGATTTCGTTATCTTGAATTTAGATAGATAATCGTTTAAAATTCCAGTAGATGTTAAAGTTTTTCACCGAACTTCGAAGATGCTTGGAAATTGATGCTACTCTCCTTCTTTGTCAAAGTCTCCTCCATTTTTTGTTTTTGCTATAACCCCTCTGTTCCTTGAATTTTGGGATCAATTTATGGTCCATTTTACCCCTTTCTTTGTTTCCATAAGACCTATTCTTTGGGATAAGCCCATTCTTTTTCCTAATTATTTCTTACCCTTTTGGTCTTTACAAAGCACTTTGACTCGTCATGTTATTTTCTTCCTTCACTGATTGTAAATCCTTTTGTTTTATTTTCTTTTTAATTAACTAAATATTTTACACAAGATATTACATCCATCCTCCAAAAATTATTTTTTGATGTTTGTGCATTGTTAAAGATCTGTTGTATTGCATTTATAAGTTTATATTGTATTTTTTGCATAAGTTTATATTGTATTTTTTGCACGGAGATTAGATTTTTGTGTTCTGTTTTTCCTCAACTGAATTTGTGAGAAGTAAATCTATAGTATGCAGTCCTTTTATGTTTGTGAAGTTGATTTATTCAGTTTCGTAGTAAAATCATGTGTATGTTTTTATGTTTGCAGTGATTTTTTTAAAATTAACTTCTCCAAATTTTTGCACATGAAGTTGGTTAATGAAATAACTAAAGTGAGTTTTTTTTTTCAAATCAGATGTGAGTTTATTATTTTAGCACCTTATCCTAATAATTTAACTTTTCTCTTTTCAAGAGTGTAAGCATGAAGTTAGCTGATCAACGACTTTTTATTATGGAAGATGCTATGGCGAAGTTTATTATTTAACAATGATGCATAATGATGCATGTGTGGGAAGTATTTATTGCATGAAAAAAAAGTTGGTGAATACATTGTTAGGTCCTTTAACTTGGCGTCATCTATAATTTTGGTACCTCAAGTGGATGTTTTTCACTTTTGGCACCTCAAGTAGCGCACGAGTGTATCATTTTGGCACCTTTTGCTGAGTTGGCAAGGTGTGTGTATTACACTTCAATGAAGATACGTGAAAGCCTTTTTAGGCTGATGTGGCACCCAATTTGGCCCACCAATAATATATTAATTCAACTTCATTAATTTATACTTTTTTCCTTATTTTTATCCATCATTTTTGTCAATCTTTAGCTTATTTAATGGTGAAAATTATTGGGAGAGATTTAAAAATTAGATACATTTTTAGGGGTTCGTCTTCACAAAAACAGTATGTTAACTCAACACACATTAATTTATAATTCTTTCACATTTTTATCCACCATTTTTGTAAATTTTAAATTTATTTAACGGTAAAAATGTTCAGAGGATTTTATATAAACATTTAAGGGTTCGTGAAAATTAGATAATAAGCACCATTTTTTTAATCATTAAGGGAAAAATTGATAAAGAAAGACTAAAAAAAAGCAACATCAATGAAGAAAAAATAAAAATCGAACAAAATTGATGAAGAAAAATCAAAAAATAAAATTGAATCCGTGAAGAAAAATAAAAACCAAACAAAATCAATGAAACAAATTAAAAATCAAAGCAAAATCGATGAAGAAAATCTGAAAAATAAAGCTAAATTCATAAATAAAAACTAAAAATCAAGAAAAATCAGAGAAGAAAAATTAAGAATCAAAGTAAAATCGATAAAAAACACACAAGCTGAAGAATTAGCACAACCATCACCACCATTACTACCACTCTCCCCACAACTATTATTCTTATTGCACCACTTCCACCATCTACAACCACCACCATAACCACCGTGTACGGTGGACCCTGAAACTACAATTGATAAAGACTCAATTTACCAAATTTGTCAAAAAAAAAATTACCGCCAGAAAATCAAGAACTTACAAAAACCACCATTATGTATTTAGCTTTTTTCTTTTTCTTTTTTCTAAAGTTTTTAGCTTTATGATGAATTTGTATATATATTTTTTGCTACCATGTGTAATTCTTGAATTGTTGCTCAACTCAAGAAAATGTGACAGAGAGGTGGGAAACAAAAAAAATACCCAAAAAAAGAATAACAAATGTTTGATTAAGGAAGGAGGGGGCTGATGTTTGGAGACGATTGAGTGGGTGGAGGGGTGTTTGGCGCAGATCATTTAGCGGTGGTGGTGCATAGGGTGGGGGGCGAGGGTCGAAGTATTTGTTGGAAGGAAGATGACTGGAGGCGGGATCGGGGTGAGGGGGTGGGGAGAGGCGTGGAGTGTTTTAAGAAGAGAAAAAGGGGAAGAAGATGACTGGGGTGGATGGGGTGCTTGAAGAAGAAGACTGCGGGGTGGGTGGGTTAAGCGGAAGGGGTGATTTTTTTATTTAAAATAATTATTTATAAATTATTTTGATAAAAAATGACAAATGTCATATTATAATTGGTCCATTTACACGTCATCGTGCGTGTAATACAAAAATCCAATATATTTTTGTTCATTGTGTAAAAAGTGTCAAAATGACAAATTCGTACAATACTTGAGGTGTCAAAAGTGAAAAACATGCACTTGAGGTACCAAAGTGAAAGATTCCCCAAGTTGGGGGACCTGATGATTTATTCTGCCAAAAAATTTCATTTGGCATCAAAAATTTGGAGTGTGTCAAAAGAGTACTAAATTCAAGAACCAATAAAAGAATAGTTTAACATAATTGTTTTAGGGTCATTTTGTTTGAAGTATGATGTATATGTAATGAAGTGGCATTTGTGTCTTTTCTTATCTTAGTTAACACTAATACTATATTTAGAATAGGATGGAGATTATTTGAGATAGACAATATTTTTTGATTGAAGAGTCCTGTGAGTTTATGGGTTGAATCCTTTGTCTTTACATTTGATCTTTCTTGAATATCTTTTGGCAAGATTATTCATGTATGAATTCGATTCTCTTCTCCTTTTAATTTAATTATGCAATTGTTTATCTAAATTAGAGAATTACAAATTTAATTTGTTGGTCTCTAATTTACTTTAGTTGTGAGTTGTTCTTTCTTTCTTCTTTTCCTCTCCTCGATTTCTTGATTATCTTATCTCATTTTCTTTTACATCAATTGGACTCAAAGTAAGGCTAATGAAATGTTCTTACAATACTTAATTCTTGACTTTATTATCTTTTATGAAAAACAAATCGAGTTCACTGTTTCGATTTGAGATCGAGAAACTTCATTTGTTACTATTTCGATGTTATTTGTGAACTGAGTTGGAAGTTTTAGAGCTTATCTTTGATATTAGTGTAAGAAAATTATTTGGTATTGTTGGATTTGACTAAAAAAAGAGTTATAGATTGTAGTTGCGGCGTAGTTTGTAAAGCCGTAGTAGCTATATTTGTTAAAAATATTTTTTTTTTCGTAGTTGGAACCAATCATTGATTTTGAAAATATTTGAACTCATCACCTGGGAGGGAGAAAGAATATGACACAAGGGGCTTAAACTCCATTGAAGCTCCGAGTTAAAAAAAATAAATTCGTATGTTGAACTGATGTTGTTAAACGTTTAGTTTGGAGTTACATAGATTTGGAGTAGGAAACTTGAAATAGAAACTACATTGGAAGATATTAACAAAGCTTGAAACTTTGATCTCAATTTTAGATTTCGAATGAGCTCCGTTTCAAGTGAGTTTTATTTCATAAGTTTGGAAACTTATTAAGGTATTTATACTTGAAATTTGAGACTGTTTGGAGTAAATTTGAGGTGGATTTTAATGGATTATCATATAACATTTTAAGGATGAAGATGTAGTTAAAAAATTTATGATTTTCATATTTCACAATAAGCCACATTTTTCACCCTAATTTGAAATTTGCCACTTTATCTAGTAGCCATTTTACTGGTCAATTTCATATTTTTCCTTCTTTTATCCCTTTTCTCTCCTTGTTTGTTGTATCTAGTTTATCTAAAGTATTAGTTCCACTTAGTGATAAACTAGTTATTTTTGTTTAATGCATATTACATTTTGTGCCAATTAGAAGAAGTTAGTAGAAAAAAAGAAAAAAGATTTGGGTGCGGAATAAAAGGAAAGTTAGAAATTGTGAAAAGAAACTGCATCCATAATTTGAAGAAAAATGAAGGAGAATAAGGGAAAGAAATCTAAACAAAGACAAAAGTGGAACTGAAAATAGTGATAGTGTCATTGTTGTGAGGGCACATGTGTCGTAGTGTTGGTTGCTATTTGTTCGACCTAATGTTATTTTCGCTTGTGTTTGGTTGTTAATTCATAATTTGATGTCATATCTTGATACCTTTATATCATGGTAATGAGTTGTATATGTACAGATAGTGGTTTTTTAAAATAGTCAGGAGGGGGTAGAAAAGTTTGTGTTAAAAAGAATTGGATTGATTGTTGTAAGTCCTTTAGGTTTCTCGTAGTCAAGCATCATAGTTATTGTATTGTTTCGTTTGTTTGAGGACATCCAAACGTTCTAATTTGAGGTTGTTATTGTGTTGTGGTTTCATGACATTTTCAACACTTAATATAAGAAAAATATGCTAAGTCGAAGGCTTGTTTATATGGATATGCTATGTTTTTGGTAGTTTTGTAGTAAAACAAGATTCAGAAATGGGCAAAGGAAAAAGAATGAAAATATACACAAGTGTTGGTACCTGAGGCCTGGCTATGATTCATTCGATTATGCTATGAGTCGTAGCCTAAGTCATTGCATTACCACTGAAAATGGTCTTAATGATTTAAAGTTGGAAGTTGGCTATGACCCTACGCGATGAGTTGTCTGATGGCTCATCTTGAGCAAACATACAAAAAGTCATGTAGAAGTGAAAACTTCTCCTTGTGGTAAAGAATGCTCCCAACGAGTTGTCACTCGTGGCTATGAGCCATTGTATAGGCTAGTCATGAGCATATTTAGCTAATGTTCCACAAAGGTACAAAACTTGAACTATGGGTAATGAGACACCCAACAAGTCATTGGGTGAAAATATGAGTCATTGCCAGAGTTGAAGAAGACAAAGAAACATATGTTCTAAGGCACATAACGAGTCAGAGGAAGACCCTATGATTCATTGCCTGAGTTGTCACCACTGTCGACCTTCTTATTCTATTTTATTTAGGATGAGATTTATTTTTTCTATAAATATTCCTATTAGGTATTATGTTGCAGTTTGCATTCTATTACTATTAGGCATATACTTGTTCTTGAGAGTTGTAAACATTGACTTTTAGGGTTTTAATTTAAAGTTGAGCTTCGTGATTTGTCATCTTATTCTTCGTATGTGCATGAATATATATATTTTCTTTTCATAATTATTGGTGTGTTCTTATGATCATGAGTAGTTAAACACCACAACTAGGGTTGTGGGAACTATGATGGGTAACATATTAGGGATCAAGTACAAAGTGATTATCAAAGGGTGTTTGGGTGTGTATTATTATTCACTTTTATTTGATTTCTTTCTAATAGTGTACAATGTTAGAACTCACCTTATCATTACTTTCCATGAAAGAATCAATTATAGATGAGAAAACAGTATGAACAACAGAGACTTGAAGCTATCAACCATCAATTAATAGCTTGATCCAATAATTTAAGTAAACAAATCTGAGATCAAAGATAGAGGTTAGTAGTGCAAAACTCAGGAGATAAGAAAGTGTGTCAAGCACCGAGAGATACCACTAGTATAAGAACCTATGGAGTTACGAAGTTAAGGGAAATACAGTCCTAGTTCCTCTCACTTATTGATTATAAATTCAATAAAATTAGCAATTGTTACTTGTTCGGTGATATAATTCCCAAAAAAACCCCATCTAGTGGACATTATTTAATAATTATTTTGATAAAAACTTAGATTGAGATTTTAGCCTATTCTTCGTGGGATCAACCCCAATCTAGTTGGGTTAAATATTTGATACAACAACCACTTCATAGTTCTTTTAAAGGTGTAATTTGGGCTACATTAAAAACCATATATCATCTGAAAGATCATATTAAGGATCTGGAAGCTCTTTAAAGAATTCCTTTTTTAACCAAGTCCACCACACTTGTAGTCCTTATTTATTCAATATCACAATTTGTAAGCCAGTTCTTGAATTTTTTAATCAATGATGAATCAATTTTTAAATAATTAAAAGGTCATTTCTTTTAATGTTTGCTTACTTTCCAGTCTTCACCCCCTTTTTAGCTCTAGGTCTCTATAAGAAGCCTTCAACCATATGTTGAGGCAACCAATCCTATTAGCTAACATAACATGTTGGTCATTGACTTCCTTTGATTTCTTAGTTCTTGATCTCCTAACATTTGTCAAAATCTCAGTCTTTCGTACTTTATCTCCTTCTTTCTTAACATTATAAAGTTGGAATGGGCATTTTTTTATTTCATTAGCAATACCTTATGTTATCAAAAACTACATCTCCATTTTATTATGATCATCTGCATTTCCACTCCTATAGGGGAAATATTATTACCACCATTATTGCCAGGATGCTTTTGTGAGAAGTTGTGAAAGAAAAGCAATAATCTTTTTGGCATAAAACTATAAAATATTATTACTATAGTCAACCATCATTACAAGGAAATCAAAAGAATTAGAGATCCGACCCCCTCCAAACATAGGATCAGAGCAAGTTTTCAAGAACAATAATAAAAACAAAATATTAATTATAGATTTTCTCAATAAATCCTACATATTTGAGCTTTCTTCATATCCTTAAATATTCCCACTCTCTCTTTTACTATGAACGCAAATTGTTGTATAACCTCTACAGTATCCAACTATTTCTTCCTGTAAGTCTTCAAGATTCTTGCGCGCTACGTACGGTATATTAATCAAACATATATTGAATTGTTAAACTCTTTTTTCAACCTACACCGATGTTTTTGTTGAATCATTGACAATGTTGCTTTACTTCCTGTTGACCAACTTTAATTCCCATCCATTAATGAATTGCTGACCATACAGGCTTAATCCAACTTCACTCTATAAATAGATGAAAATGATCTTCTCCCTCATAGTTTCACAAAGAACACATGCACACGTGTCACAACATAACCCCATACCAGTAATTCTATTATTTGTAAGTAACTTTTTTAAGTTCTGCCAGCCATAGAATAAAGCCATGTTTTGTTAACAACAACTGTCTCCCAAACAGTCTATTATCAGAAAACAAGGACCTTTTTCCCCACAATGGCAACATAACTCCTAGACATAGAGTATTTACCAAAATAAGTATGAATATATCTATCATTATTAGACCATTCTTGCATCTCTATCTTGATAATATTAAGGCTCTCCTAATACCAATTACAATATTTCATAGCCTCATGCTCCAAAATACTCTCCCACTACATCATATAAATGTCATGGATCCATCAAACTCACAGGCTGTTATAATACAATTTCATAGGTCATGATGACACCTACTATAACCCACCAGTTGTTAAGCCAACCTGTAGTTCGAAACTACTAGTTATGGACCTCTAAGAGAAATGAATGTAGAATGAAGAATAAATATAGTAAAAGACAAAAATACATAAAATAGTCCCATAACCTGGTGGAATCAATAAGAGCGTCTAATGTAATAAGGTTATAAAATGATGTACTAAATGAATATACAGATACAACCCATATTTGAATACAACATAGAGACTAGTCTATTATATAAGAGGAAGAATAGTATTACTCTGAATCCTAAAAGCTCACCCTATGTCTCCGAATCATAGCTTCTCCACACGCTGCACAAAACAATAATGAGAACCTATACTATGATCTATAGGCTGCAGAAGTATAGTATGAGTACTAAACATGTGGTACTTAATAGGTACCTGGTGATTAATCTCCAAAGATAATACAAGTATACATAACATGCAAACAAAAATACAAACTATGCTCAATCCATGAAAACAAAAAAGGCAATAAGGATAAACTAGACTATTCCAACCATAATTCAGCTCTTAAATGCTATACCGTATATCACTGGACAGTATATAAATAAAGAGCAGATGAAGGATTATATACAAGGTCAAGTAATGGATATACAACATGAACAATGAAGGGTGGAAGGGATATACAGTGATTTCATAACTACAAATATGTATATATATGGTACAAAGCTAACTCAATGGTACAACCTAAGTTGTCATACTAGCATCTCAAAGTGTAACACCCCATATTTTATGTTTACTTGTTCTACTTATATGGAATTTGATATAGACTTATGGCATAGGTAATGAACTGCCCGTATTGATTGTGTAAATAGGCTTGAAAAACTACCCATACCTTTTAATATGACACAACCAAGTTAACATTGACATAACTATCTTGACTTGGGATTGTGAGTAGGCATGTGAATCTAAAGCTTAAACTAGCCAAGTGTATACAATTTTTATGTTACATTAAAGAGATTAAGAACATAAAATGAAATGAAATACTGAGGTTCTCACTTGATTAATTAAGTTAGTAGGTGAGTCACCTACTTGAGCTATATGAACCAAGTTAATGTACCCAAGGATACATGTCAAATTTTGACCTATATTAATGTACTCATTTGGGCCCAAACTAAGTAAAAGAAGAAAATGGAGAAAGGGCCCAATACTCAAATCTGCCAAGTTCCAACTTAATTGTGCCTAACAAAGAATCAAATAAGTAGGTACATCACCTACTTTGACCTTTTGATCAGCTTGAACTCCTTAATTAGGTGCATCACCTACTTGGACCAATTTGACCGATTTGAGGTCAAAAATGCAGTTAAAGAAATAGCAAAACTAGGGACTTTATATGGTGCTGGTCATTTCCTTTATTTCTAAACAAAAAAAATCATATTTCATAAGTTCTCTCTACTTTTCTCTAGAACAGAAAGGATCACCCTATTTTCCCTTTAGAACTATTTAGTTGCACCATCTTTTTCTCAAGCCAAGGTAAGTAAAATAATTTATACATTTAGCTTGATTCACCCTTAAAGCGTTATGGTATTATGTGTCTCCAAACCTAAATTTTGTGAGAAAACCTTAATAATATTCTATTACAAGGCAGTCCCATACTCTTTTTGATGTTCTTAGTTATGTTTTCCTCCTAAGGTGTTCAAGCATGAAAAGATTTCCAAGGTATTGTAGAATTTAAGTTAAAAGGTAAACTTCAGAAATTAAGGTAAGGCTACTATCCATTTTTTCTCCTCCTTATATGCAATATTAGTTAAGGAATTCTAGATGTGTTTGGAAAGAAATATGAAAGTCTTATAGGAATCATTAAAGCTCAATAACATTCTATTATAATAAAGGAATTTTGGGACTATTTTAGCAGCTATTTTATGTATGTATATTGAAGGCATCTGTGTTAATCCTAAAAAGGAATGTGAACAGTTAGCATTGATTTATAAAAGGGCTTAATGATATGCCAATTAATTACACAATGTATGAGACCATTACCCAACCCCACTTTTTGAACTAATTTGTACGTATGATTAACCATGGTTTTATGGCACTTTCGATGCTTAAAATTAGAAAATATACAAGTACTTAAATTTGTTTTGGTAGATATGATTTTTTTTGTTGTGTTTTGCAGAAAACTAGGTTTGGGAGCTTCAAATTAAGAAAAAAAGAATCGGCCACTTACGATGGCACCTATATGGCTTAGGTATCACTTACGTGCGTAAGTGGGGTGGCGTAGGTTGTAGAAAGTCCAAGTTCAGAGAATCAAAAAAGAAAAATTTTTCTGTCACTTACCATAGGTAACTTCCCTGAGGTAAGGGTAAGTGGCAGACTGAAGGTTTAGAGAAGCTGAAGTTGTAGAAATTTTCTTCTACCTACGTTGGGTTACTTACCTGTGGTAAGTGCCACCTACGATGGTCACTTACCTGAGGTAAGTGACATTTGACCCAAAGCTTCCCGATTTGTTTTGTTTTAGATTTTTAGGGTTTTTATGTAATCTATAAATACTCTTTTGAGGGTTTTTTAGTTATTTTATGCTCTTGGATACCTTTTGACGCATTCATACTATTCACAAACATGTTTAATTCCAAGATTGACTTTTGATCTTTGGATTGTCTTGTTCTTAGTTTTTGGTTGATTAATAGATTTGAGACTTTGGGTTTTATTTATCAATTATTGTGAGATTATTTATATTCTTTATTTATTGAATTCCATGGATTGTTTCACAACTATGAGCGGCTAATTCCCATAGTTAGGGTTGTTGGAACCCTGGCAGAATATCAAAGTAGGGAAAGTACAAGATACGTTTAGATCATTATTGTTGCATATATTTTTATCTTTTTTAGTTTAATTTCTTTCTTATAGGTGTACAACTCTGAGAACTCGCCTATATTCGCGATCATCCTCAAAAGGGTGTTCATAATTGGGAAAACAAGATTACATTAGTGATTCAAAGCTATCAACCCTCGTCTAATAACTTGATACTCCAAAGGTGATAGTTAAATTAAGATCCAGTACAAGGGTTAGTATTGCGAAACTTTAAGACTCAAAAGGTAAAGATTAAAATTCACCAAAGTTGCTCAAAAGACGGTTGGTGATACATAACTGGTCAGATTTTGCATGCGTAATATTGTGATAGCCAAATTGAGCATGATAAGCCTATGGAATTAGAATCCAGGGGAACACAAGCCTAGTGTTACTTTTAGATTATATTTTTTACTTTTACTGATTATAACAAAGTCCCTCCATTTACTTTCCTGCATTTCAAGCTACTTTAACAAGTTCGAGTGAAGAATTCGACCTATTCCCTAAGGGATCGACCCCAACCTAGTTGGGTTACCATAATTTGATAGCAATCACATTGTATCTTCTTTGGGGGTATAGTTTGGGCGACATCAACTTTTGGTGCCATTGCCAGGAATACGGTTGTGAATTGATTAGTTGAAGTTGTTGACATTATCAGGTTTCATGTTTCTATTTTTCGTGGGGTGTATACCGTTGTATGCCTACTCTTCTTGATATGACAACTTTATAATAAAAAGTGTGGAGTGATGAGGACTTTTTTAATTGATCCTTATCCTTTTGATATAGTGCACTATTGCAAAGGTGTGATAGATATATTATTGGAGCACAATGAAAGCATGATAGAAACATTGACACTCTTTGTAAAATAAAAACGTGAGTTTATATAAAAGGTTTATATGTTTGTCTTGTATATTAACAATTTAAAAGGAAACTTGAATGCAGAGGTTGATGCGTGTAACGTCCAACAATTTCGTTATAAGTTGTGTGAGACTGAAAAAATTCCTAGAAGCTAAATTAAGGAGCTAAAATTGGAGAATTTAACACTTAATCATACTTTTATGGATGTTGTGACTATTGAGAGGAGTACACGACAGTTATATGAGGATGTAAATAATAATACAGTTCATGACTTGGGATATAGTTGACCTCATTCGAATTGTTTTTCAATATTATATTTGGATAATAAGATATTAATCAAGTCATCCGAGCCTATAGAAGAGTACAAAAAAGAGGAAAAATATTTCTATATTCTTGAATTTGTTGTGTCAAAATCAAAAAATTATCTCTCACTTAAGGGTAAAGAATTGCAACATGCCACATCTACTGCATATTTTTTTTTATTTTTATATCACCGTCCCTTGAGCATAGTAGAAAATTTAAAAAAAAAAATAGGGGTTCAATTTATCAGTTCAAGGTGGAAAGAAAAATTAGAGGACAACCCTTTGGCTACCTTTATGAAGTTTAAGTAATCAAGGTACCCACGTCATGTCGCAACGTTAAATTAGGCGTTGCTTGGGAGGCAACCCAAGGTATTCTTTTATTTTTGCATTCGTGTTACTTTGTGTTAGTGTGATTGAAGTCAAATCTACGCACTTAAGGTGTCATGGGTATGTTTGTAACTCTCTTATTTTATAGCAGTTTGATGCATTGGGGACAATGCATTTTTATCCTCTTGAGATTTTAGTTGTCGTGACTCTTTTTCCCAAAGTATGCTTTTAGTAGCATCGACATGTCTAGGACATATTGTGTTTTGTTTCATGATGTTTTATGTTGTTCTTTTAACTAGGAGAAAAACGAGCACCTAAGGTAGTTGATGATGTATTTTGATTGTGCTTAAGTAGTTTTTGAGAATAATGATACCTCTCAAAAAAATATGTTTTTTAACTGTGTGTCTATACATGTGACCAATATGAATATCGTTATGGCATTAGGATTAGAGATAAGATAATCATAGCTAGCATTTGTATGAATCGAATAGGTAGGAGTTTGTGATGCAACCTTGAGCCATGTACGTGTGAGATGCTTATTTAGTTTCCTTTGTGTGTTGAATCCAGAACATCCCCGATTAATCTTGCCTAGGTTGTAGGATAGTCAGTTAGGAAAGGATTATAGGTCGCTCTTGAATTAGTCCATTGTTTGCCTAAATAACCTTCTAAAAGTGAATAAATATTCATTGGTCCCTGTTTTGAGCCTATACAGACTATTTTTCTTGTTTCACCTTCCACTTTCAAATTTTAATTACAATGAACCTATTTTGACCCTGGTACTCCTTGGACATTGTGCACCCCAACTCAAGAAAATCGCCTTAGTTGAGGGTATCTATCATAGGGGTGCATGATTAGAAGTGGTTATGAAGAAAGGTGTAAATAGGATAAAAGAAAATAGGGCTGGGTGTGGTAGAAAAAGAAAATCATAAAGAAAAAAAAAAAGAAAAAAGAAAAAGAAAGGATATAAGAAACTGCACCCCACTTGAATAAGCTACAAAAGAATAAAAAGGGAAAAATAAAGGTAGAATAAAAGAAAAGTTGGTTGAAAAATAGACCTTGAAATATGATTGTAGTTCCAAGGAGACTTAGTCACTAAAATTTCCAAATGTACATTAAAGTCTCAAATGTACTATACCATCCCTAAGCCTATATTACAAGACAAGTAAAGTTCTATAGTGATCTTAACCCGACTCCGAAAATAGAGGTAAAGAAAATAAGGCAAGCCTATATTATTTTGTGCACATTATTGGAACTTCTTTGTAAGTGTGAGTGACTTATTATTGTCCCAGCATTAACATGAATTATTATACTGAGTGATTAGGACTTATTTGTTGTGAGGGTGCATGGGTTATATGGTGAATTGCTTATCTGTTCGGGTAGTGTAAGTTGTATACATATTCTTGATTACGTCTTGTTAATGTAATGTCATAGCTTGATTCACTTGTGTCAGGTTGTTGTGCTACTAGATCCACACAGTTGGTTTTGAAAATTTAAAATAGGAGGGAATGATGTTTTTGAGATGAATTTGTGATTGACTACCGTAGGTGTTGACACGTAATTTTATCCCTCCACGACTAAGTTTAGTTTTAAGCTTCTTCAGCCTTAAATAAAATTACAGTATTTATTTTATTTGAATAAAATAAAATTTTCAAAATTATTTATCTAGGTAATTTTGCCATTTTGAGTAGCGATAATATATTTTTATATTTATACGAGATCGTATAATTTTGTTGCTTAAAATAATTATTTTACTAAAAATCAAATTTTAATCAAGAGTTATCTCAAAATAAATTCAAATGGGTAAAAACCTTGATTCACATAGAACTAATTTTCAAAGATAATTTACTTGGAAAATATATATTTGCTTTTATTAAATCAAAAGGCTCGGGATTGAATAGGATATTAATTCGTATTGAATTGCTTTTTAATTTAGCCAAGCTCATTAAATTTGACCACAATTGAAATCAAAATGGTCATAATTGTAATATAATTGGCTAAATTGAATTTCAATTTGATCAAAAATTAAATAAGATTGGCTAGATCCTAATCTATTTGGGGTTATCTTTTAAATAACCCCAAAATTATCCTTTTTAACTGAACAACCCTTTTCCCATTCTCAAATTAGGACCAACCCAAAATCCCTCAAACAGCTCTAGCCGGCCCACTCCAAAAAATCCCATCTCAACTCCACTTTTCAAATAACTAAGGAATACTATGACAGAGCATTTCAACAAACATAAGTTATCCTCAAATAGTAAGTTATTCGCACCACCCTACAATTGGTATCAAAGCCATGTTATTTAAAAAATGTACAAGTAGATATGTGTTAATTATGAGAAATTTAGGTATGTTAACTTAATTGTTAATATTATTAATTAAGTTATCTTGTTAACTATGTTGTTATTTATTTGTTAAATATGAGAAGACCATTTAAAAATACACAAGTTTTTAGAGAAATTAAAAGAATTTTAACTAGTTACTACCTAGAATATAAGAAGTTAAATAAAACAAAGGAAACCCCCCACAAATTAGCTTACTTAATTACCTTAATATCTAGCAATGAGGCAAAATTAATAATTCATTTAAAATCTAGAAGAATGAGATACATACCACCTAATTATGATAAAATCAAATTTCGGTATCCACCAAAATATTATAAATATTGTACAGATGAATAATATAACAAAATCACAAAAATATAAAGAACTAAAATAAATAATATTTGAAAAACGAAGAGAATTAAAAATAACAAAAGAAAGACTACAATATAACATGATTGTTGGAGTATGCTAAAAATCAATAAAAGCACAAAAGGAAGAAATATCATATTTAGAATCACAAATAGATAATCTAGAATACATATATCAACATGGTCTATACACTATCAAGTAGATAAAATGAACAAGGAAGAATTTATAATAGATGAAAAACACATGAAAATCATGAAGGATTAAAGATAAGAATAGTATTTTCTAATATAGGAAGAAGATATAAGAAAATAGATGAATATTTATATTTAATATTAGAAAAAGAAGAATTAAAATTAGAAGATAAATTAACAGTCATGGTAAGAATAGCAAAAGAAAACGAAGAAATAGACAGGAAAAAAGAAATAGATAAAATAAAACAACAGACTACAGAAGAAATACAAAAAATAGAAGAAACTAAAAATAATAGGATTGCTGAATTAGAAAAAGAACTACAAATAAAAGAGCTGTATGAAAAAAATAGAAAGAAAAAGAAGAAAAATATAAAGAACAACAATTATTAGTTGAGATAAATCAATTTAAAGAAGAATTAGAAACTAATGAAATAGAAATAAATACAATAGATGCTGAAGATACAGATAATTATGATTCAGAAGATAGTGGAACATATACAGAAATCTTAACAAATATAGAAAAACTAGAAATTAATGAAAAAAAAGAAGTAATTAATAAAAAAAAACTTAGGAAATACAAACACGGAAGTAAACACTCTTAATAAAAAAGACGATGAAAATATAATACCTAGTACATCAGAAATAAGAAAACCTACATATTATTATAAAGATAAGTTTCAAAGATATAACCTAAAGGAAGAATATTACAAATGGACGCCAAAACAAATAATTAATAAAAATTATAACTTCTTAGACTTAGATTGTGTAATAGATGTGGATAAAATGATACAATTATGTATAGGATATATAACAAAATAATTATTAGACAATGGTATAAATGCAACAGATACACCAGAATATATAGAAAGAACACTAATAGGAACAACAAAATTATGGTTTTTAAATTTAACTGAAGATAGTAAAAAGGTATTAAGGGCTGATAAAAAAATGGAAGGAACAACAGTAACTAAACTAACACCTATAGACATATTGAACAAATATGAAATAGCTATAAGAGATGAATTTAGCAGTATGGCAACGGAAGAAGAAGAAAAAAAATACAAATAGAAATTTAATGTTAAAACTAGCAATATGTAATATGTGCTATATAGATGAGTATACGTGTGCATTTAAAGAATACTACTATAAGGAAACATACAATACAGTAGAAAGTAAAGAAGTAAGAAGATTATATTTTGGTAAATTACCTGAAACATTTAGTTCAAAAATAATAAAGAGTTGGGATGAAGCAAAAATAGTAGATACCCTCGGAGCAAGAATAAAATTTCTACAACAATGGTATAGAAATCTATGAGAAAAATACAGAGAAGAAATAAAAATGGAAAAAATATTAATAAGGAATTTAGCATGTTGCAAGGATAAAATAGCACTCTAATTTGGATGTGAAGAAAAATATTATAAGAAAAGGAAAAGACATAAGAAATATAAAAAGTACAAAAAGTCGAAATATAAATATAAGAAACCAAGAAAAAGATATTATGTAAAAATTTATAAATATAAAAGACCATATAGGAGAAAGAAATCTATTAAAGAATGTACTTGTTATAATTGTGGAAAACTAGAAAATTTAGCTAGATATTGTAAAATGTCTAAAGACCCAAAAAAGAAAATATCAGAAATAAAGATAGAAAATAAAGAATATATGAAAATAGATTATATAGATTACGAATTAGAAAGTGACGATAGTATATATGAAATTTTAGAAAACGAAACAAATAATCTAATAGATAGTAAATCAGATGAATCAAATTACTGAAGAAGATTTAGAAATAATAAATGATAGAATAAGCACAACAAAAATAATAGCTTTTGAAAAACCTGAATCATCAGGATCATCGAAAAGAACAAATTATGAAATAACTTCAACAGTTAATTTAACTCAATATTAAATAATGGAAACAATAAATGAAAAAGTATATTTAATACTCCTAAATACAGGACAGGAAGAAAACCATATAGCAAAATACCTAGTGCAAAATGAAGAAATAAAATCTAATAGTAATATATGCCCAGATCTACCAAGAAGTTTATTAACTATTAAAGAAATAACTGAAAAGGAAACAATAATAGGAGTTAGAAAAATAAAAATAGAATTTGAAATAAAGGAAGATATACAAAAACCAGACATAATATTAGGAATAAAATAGTTAGAACAAGTAAAACCTATAGAACATATACAATTAACCATAACCTATAATAGAGAAAAATTGTTGATAAAAAGAACATTAACATGAAAATATATGTACTTATGAAAATAATAGTAGAAGAATATTATAACAGATATTATACACTTATGATAGACACAGAAGCAGAAACCAACTTATGTAGATATAATTATTTACAAAAAGACAAATGGGATAAGCTAAAAATACCAATAGTAGTCAAATGATTTAATAATGAAGGACACTTAATTACCTATAAATCTAGAAATGTAAAAATATAAGTATGGGATAAGATATCTCTTCTATTGTTAATATCTTATCCCATACTTGTATTTTTTTATTTTTAGCTTTATAGGTAATCAAGCTTCCTTCATTATTAAATCTTTTGAATACTATTGGTGTTTTTAGCTTATCCCATTTGTCTTCTGGTAAACAATTATATCTACATAAGTTGGCTTCTACTCTTGTATATATCATAGGTGTATAATATCTATTATAATATCCTTCTACTATTATCTTCATAAGTACATATATTTTCATGAGAAAGATCTTTTTATTAATAATCTTTCCTTATTGTAGGTTATGGTTAATTGTGTATGTTCTATATTGTAGGGTTTTACTTGTTCTAACCATTTTATCCCTAATATTATATCTGTTTTTTGTATATCTTCTTTTATTTCAAATTCTACTTTTATTTTTATAACTCCTATTATTATTTTCTTTTCAGTTGTTTCTTTAATAGTTATTAAACTTCTTGGTAGATCTAGGCATATATTACTATTAAATTTTATTTTTTATTTTTCACTTGGTATTTTGCTATATGATTTTCTTCCGATCCTGTATTTAGGAGTATTAAATATTCTTTTTCATTTATTGTTCCTGTTATATAATATTGAGTTAAATTAACTGTTGAACTTATTTCATAATTTGTTCTTTTCGATAATTCTGATGATTCTGATTTTTCAAATGCTATTCTTTTTGTTGTGCTTATTCTATCATTTATTATTTCTAAATCTTCTTCTATATCTATGTCTTTGTAACTATAATCATTGTTATCAATTGTTTTTACAAATTGTTCAAAAATACTTTCTATTTGTATTTTATTTATTTTATTTTTTCCGTTATATTCTGTTTTGTTGTTAATACATATAGATTTTTACATCTTCCTGTAAATATTTTACTTCCTGGGGTTAGTTCTATTCCTGATATTTTCTAATATAATACTAATGATTTATCTGTGTTTTTATCTATTATTGGTACTGAATAATTTGCACTTATTATAAATTTAAATTTTTGGTGTATTAAATTTTCTCTTATAGCAGTTATTATACTTTTTTCTATTGGTTTTATAATTCTATCATCTGCTAAATATAATTCTATTGGTGTATCTATTCATTCTCTAAAACATGCTTTTATTAATATTTTCGTTCCTCCAAGGTGTACTTATTTTATTGGGTCTTTACTTTTTATATCATTTATTTCTTTATTAATTAGTATTTTTGTTACTAGTGGTATAATAGCTCTACCTTTTGCATATCTACAGTCTATTACATGTTCTTTTTGGCTTACTACATTGTATTCTTCTTTTCGTCTACTAAATATATTTTTTATTGGTGGTATTTTAAATATTTTTCTATACTTAAATCTAATTCTTTTCCTTATATCTTATCAAATATATAATTATGAAATATTATTTTCTGACCTGTTCCGTCGTCATTTAAATATTCTTCCATTGTTATTATTTTTATATCTTCTTCCGTCAGTTGATTCATCTGATTCACTAACTATTTCATTATCTATTTCATTTTCCGAAATTTCATATATACTATCGTCACTTTCTAATTTGTAATCTATATAATCTATTTACATATATTCTGCATTTTCTATCTTTATTTTGGATATTTGTTTCTTTTTTGGGACTTTAGGCATTTTACAATCTTTAAGTAAATGTCCTAGTTTTCCACAATTATAACAAGTACATTCTTTTATAGATTTCTTTCTCCTATATGGTCTTTTATATTTATAACTTTTTACATAATATCTTTTTCTTTGTTTTGTTCTTCTTTTGTTGTTATACTGCTAAATTTATCTCTTATAGCCATTTCATATTTTTTCAATATGTCTATAGGTGTTAGTTTAGTTATTATTGTTCCTTCCGTTTTTTTATCAGTCCTTAATATCTTTTTACTTTCTTCAGTTAAATTTAAAAACCATAATTTTGTTGTTCCTAAAAGTGTTCTTTCTCTATATTTTGGTGTACTAGATATTATATTTTCATAGTCTTTTTTATCAAGAGTGTTTATTTTCGTGTTTGTATTTTCTAAGGTTTCTTTATTAATTACTTCTTGTTTTTCATTAATTTCTAGTTTTTCTATGTTTGTTAAGATTTCTGTATATGTTTCACTATCTTCCGAATTATAATTATCTGTTTCTTCAACATCTATTGTATTTATTTCTATTTCATTAGTTTCTAATTCTTTATTTTCTAATTTTTCTTTAAATTGATTTATCTCAATTAATAATTTTTGTTCTTTATCCTTTTTTTCTTTTTCTTTCTGTCTTTTTTCATACAGATCTTTTAGCGTTTGTAGTTCTTTCTCTAATTCAGCAATCCTATCATTTTTAATTTTTTGTATTTTTGTAATTTTATTATGTTATTCATCTGTTCAATATTTATAATATTTTGGTGGATACCAAAATCTGATTTTATCATAATTAGGTGATATGTATCTCATTCTTCTAGATTTTAAATGAATTATTAACTTTGCCTTATTGCTAGATATTAAGGTAATTAGGTAAGTTAATCTATGGGAGTTTTCTTTTGTTTTATTTAACTTCTTATATTCTGGGTAGTAACTAGTTAAAATTCTTTTAATTTTTCTAAAAGCTTGTGTATTTTTAAATGGTCTTCTCATATTCAATAAATAAATAACAACATAGTTAACAAGATAACGTAATTAATTATATTAATTAACTTAACATTTCTAGCATTTCTCATAATTAACACATATCTAATTTTACATTTTTTAAATAACATGACTCTGATGCCAATTGTAGGGGGTGCGGATAACTTACTATTTGAGGATAACTTATGTTTGTTGAAATGTTATGTTATAGCATTCCTTAGTTATTTGTTTTAACTTTATTAATTTTTCTATATTATTTTTAAGGTATACTATATTCTCCATATTTCTGGTTTTTATGTAGTCAAGTAGATTCTTTTTCATTAGTATTTCTATTAATCTTATTTGCTCCATATCTTTTCTCCAATATTTTAAGTATTCGTAGTTTATCATTTTATCCAATTGTAGTTGTAATTTTACAAATTTTTGTGTAATAATTTATTCTAACTGTGCTATATTTGATATGTAATTCTATGTTATCTATGTGGTCAATTAACATTTGTTGTTCATGTATAGATAATTTTCCATATGGATTATATAAACTATCATTTGTACCTCCTTTTTCTAAGGTTAGCTTTATTCCAAGTAATCTTTCTTCTAATTGTCTTGTTTCTCTTCTAAGCTGATTTCTATAATTAATTTCTTCATATAGCCAACTTTGTTTTTCTCTAACTCTTCTAATATATTCTATCATTTTTTAATCTATATAATATCCGTCTGAATAATAACTATCTAAATATGAGAAGTAGCTATCATTATGTATGTGTAAGTTTTCTATAGAACTTAATAACTCTTCATTAAAATGAAATACCTTTTTGGATATAATTTTTCTTATATCTACTATTTCTATATCCTTAAATATATACAAAACAAGTATTTTAATTTATCTATTATTTCATCAGATAAGTAAATATTCATTCTTCATATGATGCTACTTTCAAAATATTCCCTCTAATCATATACATAACAAAATATGATCATCTTAGATCACTATATACTAGGTCACTATTAGCATGGTAATCTGGATACTTTTTCCCTAAAAAGCGTCTCTACTCTGATTACTCCCCTATCACGGCTTCTTTGCCTCACTGGTTTTACCTTTAGGATGACATAGTTCTTGAAAATTTTTCTCCTTTCCCACTTTTCTAATAATCTTATTAACATAATATTCTTTAAATAATTCTACTATAAAGTAACTAACATGAGCTTATTTTATTATATCATGATTTTCAGAAATTTATGAATTTAGCTATTCATAATTGTAAATGAAAATATCTGCTCTGGTAGATTTGATAAATCTGTGTTTTGCTCATCCATAGATTTTCCTTAGAAATATATCTGTTTTTATTAAATATTCAAAAGTTTTTGTGTACAAGAGAGAAGCCTTGCTTTCAGCACATGAAAGTCTTGCCTTAGATTGCCATATGGCTTACATATTTATAATCCTAAAAGATGAAAAGAAAATGCGTAAACTATTTACACTATTTCTAACTTTACATCTGTAAAAAAAGTAAAATACTAACAATGGTCCTAACTTTACATTTGTCAAAAAAGTGAAAAACAAATAATGGCAAGTGCCAAACTAAGAAAAGTCAAAAATAGTAAAGACTAATAATGTTACACAATTATTTACGTATCTTAAGTCAAAAAGACTATTCATATGTCATTGTCATGTCATTTTCATAGCTTTTTTCTCCATTGCTCCGTTGATATCTTTCTATCTTCCAACTAGCGTCCTTATCTTCTATTATTCTAGTTAAACTTCAGGGATCACATTATTTTCTCCATGGAATTTTGAGCATTGGTGGTCTAGATATTTGTGTCCTATTAATTTGTAATATCTGGTTAATAATTCTTCTGAAATAAATTCCTTTTTAATTGCCCTTGTAGATGGTTGTTTTTCTGGATTGAGCAACGTCATAATCCATTGTTTAACTTCTTCCATATCAGACTGTCGTAGCTCCCTTGAATTTAAATAGATCATTAATTGGTCTCTCGAATAGTAGCTACATATAGGATTTCCATTGAGATAATTATTTGCCAGTTCTTGAATAATTGTAGCTATTCCTATAGTTTGCTTATTTGTATAAAAATCAGGTATCTCAACTTTAGGTATCTCTGGCCATTGAACAATATCTTCTAGTATAATCATATCTCTGTTTAATCCTATTTTTACAACTTGTATAACTGGTTTAATTTTGTCATATAATATCTCTACTGGTGCAGTATAAAACTTTATAAAAAATAAATTTTCTTTGGTTATTTTCTTATAATTAGGGAATGCTCTATATAATTCTGGTATAGATGTTAGTTAATCTCCTTCTTGGGTATATATTGTATTTAATAGTCCATAACTGAAATAGGATTTAACTATATTTGGGTTAGTTTTTGGTAATGCGATTAACTTATTGTAACCTTGTAGTTTTTGGGTCATATAGTGTGTGTGTGGTTCTTGGATATTTGTGGCTCTGGGTCTAAGGTTTAGGTGAGTTTGTATTTTTTGGATATTTTCTATATATGCTCGAGTTATATGGTTATAGGCTTTTTTTATCTTGGTTTAAACTTTCTTGATATGTGGTAGTTTGTGGCAGTATGAACAAGGGGTCTTTTTGCGTTTTTGGTATAAATGGTTTTTCAAATATCTTATTCATGTTCATGTTCTGATATCTTTTTCCACTAAATCCTTTGCTTGTACCTGCAGTTGTAGATTGATAAATGTTATGGGTTTTATGGAGTGTCCCAACATCTCCTTTTATCTCTGAAATTTTATTGTCTTCCGATCGATATAGCTCTGCACACTGCTGAGTTATCTGAGTCATAGCTTCAGACTTCAGTTTAACTTCATCAGTCTTTAGCTTTTCTATTTCATTACCCATACTATCCACTTTCAGTGAAAGTGAGGGTTTTGAGTATCTTTTCTAAAGCATCATCTTCTATAATATCAGTCTGTGTAGCTTTGTCTTAATATGTAATCTGCAATAACATTTTTGTTAATACTGATTTCTTCAATTGTAAACGTAAAATTTAATATATTCAATACTAATCTCAGAATTTCCTTCGTTGTAACTAAATTTTGTATTTTTCTTGTTAACCACCATCGTACATATAAAATATCTGGCTCAAATGCTAATAAACATTTATATAATGAACATAACTCTTTTCTATTTATTTTCCATTTTATTTCTGTTTCATTAAACGTTTCTGAGTAGTATCTACAATGATGTTCTATTTTTTCTTCTTCATATCTATATTTAAGTACTCCTCCATAATTATATTCATCTGCATCTTCTCCTACTATATATGTAAATTTTTTATTTTCGTCTGGAAATTATAATTTTGGTAACTCTTTACAAAGTTTTTTTATTTTCTGTACTTATTTATTATCTTCTTCGTTGTAATTATACTCGACATCCTTTTTTAATATTTTCTATAATGACTTCAGGTTTTCTGCTAATTTTGGTATATATTCTCTTACTTGGTTTACTAATCCTAAAAATGATTGTAATTTCTTTTTTGTACCTAATTCTTCTTTTGAATTTATTATTTTTTGTACTATATGTTGTTGCATTTTTACTCCACTTTTATCTATTTGTATTCCTAAAAACTCTATCTGATTTTTCATAATTTCAGCTTTCTTTTCACTTAAACTTATTTCTGAATTTTCTATTATACCTGCAAATTGTTCTAGTAATTTTAAATGTTCCTCTTTAGTTTTTGTATATAATAGTATTTCATCTATGTATACTATACAATTAGGTAGTTGTTTAAAATAACTATCCATAAAGTGTTGGTAGCTACCTGGTGCATTCTTATATCCAAATGGTAACACATTCCATTCATAAAATTCTTGTGGTACTGTAAACGCAGTTAATTTTTTAGATTCTTCTTCTAGCTTTAAATGGTAAAATCCTGATTTACAATCAAATTTACTAAAGTAATTATATCATTATATTTGCCTTGTTTTTAATATCTTATTTGGTATTGGATAATTATATGTCATAATTTTTGCATTTAGGTTTCTATAATCAATGACCATTCTACTTTTTCCTCTTTTTTGTTCACTGTGTTTATTTACTATAAATGCTGGGCTATTGTGTTTACTATTACTTTTTTGTATGTATTATTTTTCTAATAATTCATCTATATGCATTTTGAATTCTTTTAAATCATCAAAGTTATATGTTAATGGTTTTTGAGTTATTATACTATTTTTATCTATTAGCTCAATTTTTACAGTAGTCTTATGTTTTTCCCATCCTTTTAATAGATCTTCACTATATAGTTGTCTTAATTTTTTCTTTATTATTTCTACCTTATCTATTGAAAATATAGTTATTTCTTCTTTATTTATTGAAATATAACTATTTCTATTGTGTCTTCAGTATATTTTATGTTTTCTAATTTTTGTGTGATTTTTTCAATTCCTTTTATCCAGTCAGTTTTCTTTCTTATTTTATTAATAACTATTTTTCTCTTACCTTTTGTTTACATGGTGCTGTAAACCACCAGTGTGTTTTAGTTATTATATATGGGTATAGTTTATCTAAAAACGACATTCCTAAAATCATATCTTTTGATGTTAGTTCATAATTATGGATTTTTTCTATTGTTAATATCTTATCCCATACTTGTATTTTTACATTTCTAGCTTTATAGGTAATTAAGCTTCCTTCATTACTAAATCCTTTGACTACTATTGGTGTTTTTAGCTTATCTCATTTGTCTTCTGATAAACAGTTATATCTATATAAGTTGGCTTCTGCTCCTGTGTCTATCATGGGTATATAGTATCTATTATAATATCCTTTTACTACTATTTTCATAAGTACATATATTTTCATGTTAATGTTCTTTTTATCAACAATTTTTCTCTATTATAGATTATGGTTAATTGTGTATGTTCTACATTGTAGGGTTTTACTTGTTATAACCATTTTATTCCTAATACTATGTCTACTTTTTGCATATCTTCCTTTATTTCAAATTCTATTTTTATTTTTCTAACTCCTATTATTATTTCCTTTTCAGTTGTTTCTTTAATAGTTATTAAACTTCTTGGTAGATCTAGGCATATATTACTATTAGATTTTATTTCTTCATTTTTCACTAGGTATTTTGCTATATGATTTTCTTCCTGTCCTGTATTTAGGAGTATTAAATATTCTTTTTTATTTATTGTTCCTATTATATAATTATAATACCCGTGCCTTTTTTCTATTTAGAAATCATCTCAAGGATGCTAGGACTTACTTTAAAATGAAAACCTATTTTGTACACATGGTATTTTTTTTGAGATTTTTACTTTCTATCACATGGGAAATTGAGTTAGCTTTCCAAGGGTACCAATTTTGTCCAAATCCGACGAGTAAGTTATGGACGTTTTTCTTGGAACTGTCGGAAACGCCCAGCTATGACAGCCAAGTTGACGAACCACCATATAAGTGACGGACCGCCACTTTGACCATCACAGCCAAGGCAGTTGAGCCACGTACTGGATAAGGACTGATGGACAAGTTGACAGACCGTCATCCAGGCCGTCAACTCTTATCCAGTGAACCCCATTTCTGGTCCACGTCTGATGGGCTAAGTGATGGACCGTCAAGTGTCTGACGGACCGTCACACATCACGTTTAGTTTATTTTTAGGTCATTTTAATAGGGATATTTTGGTCACTTATCACTTGCCTACATATACCCAGATGAGTCCGAATTCAGCCATTATGCTCATTATTATTTCACAAACAAAAACTAGGGTTTCTCTCTAAATTTAATCTCCAAGAACAAGACCCAATCCTCTTCAAGAATCAAAGGATTTCAAACCCTTCAAATTCAAAAATGTCAAGTACCTTGAGTCAGGTATGCGTAGTGTTCATCTATAGACCCCTTTCGTTCATAGAGTTCAAGAACCATGCTTTTAAATGAGAAACTTTGATTCCCTTGTGGTTAAGTGATGTTGTTCATGTTAATTATCATTGTTTAAGCTTCAAGATATTAATATAAGTTGACTTCCATGATGTATGCATGCTTGTAGTTAAAACCCATGAATTTGGATGGTTCAAGATGATTAAAATTGTTGAGAAAACCTATGCCTCAAAGTATGCATGCAAGGTGTTTGTTAAAATGCCTAGAATGCTAAAATATCATGATCTCATGACCCCATAGTATTTAAATGACAAGCTATGTCAACTCTTAAGATGATTCCACATGAACTTCCATGCTATTGATATGTGTTGCTAGTATGATTATGCAATGAACATGATATTAAGGTTGTGCAAGTACTTCCATGTGACATGAAATCCTTTCTATGCAATACATTGTTGATAACCATGCTTAGTATGAAATACCTTATGTACGATATTATGAATTGTGGACTCAAATCTTGTGATCAAGTTATGTCATGTGTGTCAATTTCCTTCCATCGAGTCCTAGGGGTATTCATACCCAAAAAATATAGCTGTGTACGTAGATTTAAGTCACGTTATCCCGATAATCTCAGTCAATCCATGATCTATAGAACTCAGTCAGTCAGGTGACTCAAGAAACCTCCAAAATCTCATGATCTCAGCAAAATCTCAGATAGTAGTGCTATTCCGTCAGTTAACGGAAGTCAGTTACTCAGTCCATGTACAGTCAGTTAAATCATGCTTAGTCTTTTCAGATGGGAGTAGAAGTTGCACCGAGTGAACCCAAGGATGGGAACTCACCTGCCAGTTTAGGGTGTGATTCTCAGCAGTCATCCTTAGCCAGCGTAGGTTGAGACATCTTAACCTGTCAGACTAGGTTTGATGAGGTGACTTAACTTGTCAGTTTAGGGTTCCCACCGTTCTGATTTGAGTACCTGTCAGATGAGGGTCACTCATAACTGTCCTTACCAGTGGCGCGGTATTAACACCCCTCCAGTTAGGGCAGAGATTGGACCCCAACTTAGCTATATGCATTATTGGGGCATGTCGGTTAAACAACTACCTCCCACAGTTTTAGGCTCAGTCTCAGTAAAAGAACTCAGATAGTACTTCAGATATCAGTATACCAGGACTACCAGATACAGTCAAATTCAGTTATAGTACGGGACTCAGATAGTTCCATCAGACCCAGGACTGTCAGACACAGTCACCCATGTTGACAGAACCATAATTTCAGTCATGTCAGAAATTAGTAAATCATGTATTAGCATATAGATCTACTATTACGTATTTACATTTTCTGTTATTATGTATGTATGTTTGCACTCTCACGTTCGTATTAGTCGATCAGTTAGCCTTGATCATGTATGTGAACCCTTTTCATTTAGCCTACCTTACTCGTATACTCAGTACTCTAGTTGTATTGACGCATTTATGCTATGGTGCTTTCTTTTCATGTTACACCATAGGTTCAGAGGCATGAGTTCCAGACCAGCAGTAGTATTCACATTCCAGTATACAGAGCTGCAGTGAGTCCTCTTCATTCGAGGATGATATGATTCGATTCATTTATTATTTCAGTTAGTTTTCAGTTTATAGAGTTAGTTGGAGACAAGTTCCTTCAACTCCTTATCTAGTCAGTACTTCGAGGCTTTCAGATACAGTTAAGATTTAGTTCAGTTTTGATTCAGACTTCAGTTATCTTGAGTATTTTTCACACATATGGATGTTATAATTATTTCAGTTGAACCTTATGGTCTATTGTTTATGTTTTCTGCATATTACATGTATGTTATGCAGTGTACAGGTACAGATATCAGTAATGGGTTAGCTTGTGGTCCCTCGGGGTCATGAGCACCATGTAGCATTTCAGTTCAGAAAATCGGGGTGTTACAATAATATTGAGTTAAATTAACTGTTGAAGTTATTTCATAATTTTTTTTTATGATCCTGATGATTCTGGTTTTTCTAAAGCTATTCTTTTTGTTGTTCTTATTCTATCATTTATTATTTTTAAATCTTCTTCCATATCCATGTCTTTGTAACTATAATCATTGTTATCAATTGTTTTTATAAATTGTTCAAAAGGATTTTCTATTTGTATTTTATTTATTTAATTTTTTCTGTTATATTATGTTTTGTTGTTAATACATATAGATTTTTACATCTTGCTGTAAATATTTTACTTTCTGAGGTTAGTTCTATTCTTGATATTTTCCAATATAATACTAATAATTTATCTATGTTTTTATCTGTTATTGCTACTGAATAATTCTTACTTATTCTAAATTTAAATTTTTGATATATTAAATTTCCTTTTATAGCAGTTATTATACTTTTTTCTATTGGTTTTATAATTCTATCATCTGCTAAATATAATTCTATTGATGTATCTATTCATTCTCTAAAACATGCTTTTATTAATATTTCCGTTCCTCCAAGGTGTATGTATTTTATTGGGTCTGTACTTTTTATATCGTTTATTTCTTTATTAATTATTCTTTTTGTTACTAGTGGCATACTAGCTCTACCTTTTGCATATCTACAGTCTATTACATGTTCTTTTTGGCATACCACGTAGTATTCGTCTTTTCGTCTACTAAATATGTTTTTTATTATTGGTATTTTAAATATTTTTTCTACACTTAAATCTAATTCTTTTCCTTTTATCTCGTCAAATATATTATTATCAAATATTATTTTCTAATCTGTTCCTTCTTCATTTAAATATTCTTCCTTTGTTATTATTTTTGTATCTTCTTCAGTCATTTGATTCATCTGATTGACTATCTATTTCATTATCTGTTTCATTTTTCAAAATTTCATATATACTATCGTCAATTTCTAATTCGTAATCTATATAATCTATTTTCATATATTCTGTATTTTCTATCTTGATTTCTGATATTTTTTTCTTTTTTTGGGTCTTTAGGCACTTTACAATTTCTAGCTAAATGTCCTAGTTTTCCACAATTATAACAAGTACATTCTTTTATAGATTTCTTTCTCCTATATGGTCTTTTATATTTATAATTTTTTTACATAATATCTTTTTCTTGGTTTCTTATATTTATATTTTGACTTTTTATATATCTTATGTCTTTTTCTTTTCTTATAATATTTTTTTTTCACATCCAAATTGGGGTACTATTTTATCCTTGCAACATGCTAAATTCCTTATTAATGTTTTTTTCATTTTTATTTCTTCTCTGTATTTTTCACATAGATTTCTATAGCATTTTTGTAGAAATTTTATTCTTGATCCTAGGGTATCTACTATTTTTGCTTCATCCCAACTCTTTATTATTTTTGAACTAAATGTTTCAGGTAATTTATCAAAATATAATCTTCTTACTTCTTTACTTTCTACTGTATTGTATGTTTCCTTATAGCAGTATTCTTTAAATGCACACGTATACTCATCTATATAGCACATATTACATATTGCTAGTTTTAACATTAAATTTCTATTTGTATTTTTTTTCTTCTTCTTCTGTTGCCATACTAATAAATTCATCTCTTATAGCTATTTCATATTTGTTCAATATGTCTATAGGTGTTAGTTTAGTTACTGTTGTTCCTTCCATTTTTTAATCAACCCTTAATACCTTTTTACTATCTTCAGTTAAATTTAAAAACCACAATTATGTTATTCCTATTAGTGTTCTTTCTATATATTCTGGTGTATCTGTTGCATTTTTACCATTGTCTAATAATTTTTTTGTTATATATTCTATCCATAATTGTATCGTTTTATCTACATCTATTATACAATCTAAGTCTAAGAAGTTATAATTTTTATTAATTATTTATTTTGGTGTCGATTTGTTATATTCATCCTTTAGGTTATATCTTTTAAACTTATCTTTATAATAATATGCAGGTTTTCTTATTTCTGATGTACTAGATATTATATTTTCAGCGTCTTTTTTATCTAGATTGTTTACTTCCGTGTTTGTATTTACTAAGTTTTGTTTATTAATTACTTTTTTGTTTTTCATTAATTTCTAGTTTTTCTATATTTGTTAAGATTTCTGTATATATTTCACTATCTTCTGAATCATAATTATTTGTTTCTTAGTATCTATTGAATTTATTTCTATTTCATTTGTTTCTAATTCTTTATTTTCTAATTTTCCTTTAAATTGATTTATCTCAATTAATAATTTTTGTTCTTTATCTTTATTTTTTTTTTATTTCTATCTTTTTTCATACAGCTCTTTTAGCATTTGCAGTTCTTTTTCTAATTCAGCAATCCTATTATTTTTAGTTTCTTCTATTTTTCGTATTTCTTCTGTAATCTGTTGTTTTATTTTATCGATTTCTTTTTTCCTGTCTATTTCTTCGTCTTCTTTTGCTATTCTTACCCTGACAGTTAATTTATCTTTTAATTTTAATTCTTTTTTTTCTAACATAATTTATCTTCTAATTTTAATTCTTTTTTTCTAACATTAAATATAAATGTTCACCTTGTTCTTATATCTTCTTCCTAGATTAGAAAATACTATTCTTATTTTTAATATATCATGATTTTCATATGTTTTTTCATCTATTATAAATTCTTCATTGTTTATTTTATCTACTTGATAGTGTATAGATCATGTTGATATATGTATTCTAGATTATCTATTTGTGATTATAAATATGATATTTCTTCCTTTTGTGCTTTTATCAATTTTTGGCATACTCCAACAATCATGTTATATTGTAGTCTTTCATTTCTTATTTTTAATTCACTTCATTTTTCAGATATTATTTGTTTTAGTTCTTTATATTTTTGTGATTTTGTTATGTTATTCATCTGTACAATATTTATAATATTTTGGTGGATACCAAAATCTAATTTTATCATAATTAGATGGTATATATCTCATTCTTCTAGATTTTAAATGAATTATTAATTTTGCCTCATTTCTAGATATTAAGGTAATTAAGTAAGCTAATCTGTGAGGGTTTTCCTTTGTTTTATTTAACTTCTTATATTCTGTGTAGTAACTAGTTAAAATTCTTTTAATTTCTCCAAAAGCTTGTGTATTTTTAAATGGTCTTCTCATATTTAACACATAAATAACAACATAGTTAACAAGATAACGTAATTAATAATATTAACAATTAAGTTAACATTTCTCAGATTTCTCATAATTAACACATATCTACTTGTACATTTTTTAAATAACATGATTCTGATACCAATTGTAGGAGGGTGCGGATAACTGGTGCGGATTACTTACTATTTGTAGTAATCTTATGATGCGGATAACTTACTATTTGTAGTAATCTCATCTCCATATCTTTTCTCCAATATTCTAAGTATTCGTAATTTATCATTTTATCCTATAATAGTTGTGATTTTATAAATTTCCATGTAATAACTTATTCTAATCGTACTATATTTGATATGTAATTTTATGTTATCTATGTGATTCATTAACATTTGTTGTTCATGTATAATATTATATAAACTATCATTTGTAGAGTTAATTTTATTCTAAGTAATTTTTCTTCTAATTGTCTTTTTTCTCTTTTAAGTTGATTCCTGTAATTAATTTCTTCATATAGCCAACATTGTTTTTCTCTAACTCCTCTAATATATTCTATCATTTTTTAATCTGTATAATATCCGTCTGAATAATACCTATCTAAATATGAGAAGTAGCTATCATTATATAAATGTAAGTTTTCTATAGAACTTAATAACTCTTCATTAAAATGAAATACCTTTTTGTATATAATTTTCCTTATATCTGCTATTTCTACATCCTTAAGTATATACAAAACAAGTATTTTAAATTTATCTATCATCTCATCAGATAAGTAAATATTCATTCTTCATATGATGCTATTTTCAAAATATTCCCTCCAATCATATACATAACAAAATATGGTCATCTTAGATCACTATATACTAGATTATTCTTAAATAAAATGTTCTTATCGGCTAGGATTTTAGACTTCAGTCCCCAACCTGGAGTTGTGAGAATTTTGACTCAGTCTTTTTTAAATTCTCTTATTGCTTTTGAATCGAAGAAAGTGTTGAAGTCACTGTCAATTCGTTGTCTTGGTTGGCTGCCTAGAAAAAGGTAAACTCCTCACCTTTAACATTTTTCCTTTTTACTGGATATTGCTCTTGCGGTGCTTGAGTATTTGGGGTTTGTTGTTTTTTTTGGCTAGTAATTTGCTCACTTTTATTTTTCTGCACCTTCAAAATGTTGCTTTAAAAATTTTTCCGTATGTATTTACCCGTTTTGTGACTTTATTTGGTTATTAAATTGAATAATGCTTGAAGGGATACAATTTGTGGTTTAAGATGGTTGCATTTACAACCAAGTTTCTCAAACTAATCTCTTTGAGTTATTTTAGTACATACTTTGGTTTCACTGCCAGGATTTGGCATATCAGCCCATCCCCCTTTTTGATTTATTTCTGGTAATAAGTTCTAAAACAGTTTAGTCAGTTCAACCAAACTAATTAGCGTTGGTATTCATTATATGTAATTAATTCGATACTAATTCTATTGTCATGTGTTATGAATTTCTTGAGTTGCTTCGTTTTCCTTAATACATTGTCACAAGTGTTTTTCTTTGAATAACTAGCTAAAAAGTGAATGGTTTATTGGTAATACTGTTTTAACCTTCATTATGCCTATATTTTATTATATGCCTAAATACTTATCATAAGTGTTTCAATGTTATGTACAATAATATGAAGTATCTTTGCATACATATGAAACACAAGTTGTTATATTTGATTTGCTCATGATTGTATTAAAAACGATTAACAATTTTAAGTGCAACAATGTTATGTTTATAATGTCTATGGACTATGTGCATATTTAACAATATCAAACTACATATAATCTAATATGTTAAATAATTGGTGGAATCGTTATTATTGGTGTATTTAATAAATTTATCACATTAGGTAAGATTGTCTTAAGTTCGTAGGATGATATGTTATGATTGCATTACAACATTTTACTTATATATAGCACTAGTGGTTGGTGTGTTCTCTGCAAGCAAGATGGAGTTTTTGGTGTAATGATTGTGTTGCTTTTGTGATTTATTTAAATTCTATTATGATTTCTCTTTTCCCTCTCTTATCATACAGTTGATAACATCCTTTCTTTTTCTTTCTTTCACATGAACTCTGCCGCATAAGTTCAATTGGACTTCCATTCCTTTACATTCCTTCGCCTTTGAGTCAATCCTCCGCTAAAGTCCAATGGACTTATTTTTTGAAGAAAACTAGATTGTACACATGGGTAAACACTAATATATAGAGATATACAGCAGAAAATGAAGGAAACAAGCAAGTATATAGTTGGAGGATCAAAGAATGTGTATATGATTGATTTTCATTCATGTATACATCATGCATACAGAAAATGCGAAGAAAATAAGTTGTAATATACAACTGATAGACAGCAGAAAATTGAACCAAAGTCTGTGTTTCAGGCCCAAAACTTGGGCAGATTTGAAATGGATTGTAAGGGGCCCAAATCTCACCTATTTTTCATTTTATTTTCTTTTAATTGATACGTAGTTGTTTGTTTGTAATTTAATTTAATTCAATCTAGATTAATCCGCGGGGAGCAAATGAGCAAATTATGTTAAAATTATTCATTTATGTTGGTTATTTAGTATTTTTAATTTTTAATTCCTCTATTTTAGGCAAACTTAAGCTCGAAGAATAACTTGAGGGTCTACTTATATCCTTTCATAGTTATTTAGTAGCTTTAAATCCACATTTAAGAAGTTGGGTTAATTATTTAGCCTAAAGTCTTAATTCGGATAAAATTGTTAAAGTTAGAGTTATTTTGAAACTCTAATTTTTAGTTTATGTTATTACATAGAATAAATTAGATGGATTAGTAGTAAATAAATTCTATGTATTCATAATAAGTTTTTCAAAATAAATTCATGCTTTTTCTAAAACAAGTTCAAGATTTTTATAAGTTAAGAAATATTTTTTCAAGTTTAGATAAACAAGTTAAATCTGTCTGGAACCACACCTTGTGAATTTTCGAAAGTGCCTAACACTTTTTTTTGAATTTACTTGAACCATTACCTAGACTCTAGTTGTTTTTATTAAAGCCTTTTCTTTAAATAATTTACCATTTTAAATATATTTTTTTAATTTTTCTAAAATTAAGTGGCGACTCTAAATTACTTTTTAAAATACAATCAGATAGACTTCTTTTATTTTTGCCACGAAGTTATGGAACGTTTTTGACTTTTCAAAAATGAATCATAACAATAGGTATCTTAGGTCTCTCTTGGTTAGACATCATTGTGTGTCTTGTTGTGTTTTTGTTGCCCAAGGACATGCAAATGTTCTAAGTTGAGGGTGTTGATGCACCATGGTTTCATGGCACTTTCGATGCTTAAAATCTAAAAATATGCAAGTACTTAGATTTTTTAGGAAGATATGATGCGTTTTTATGTTGTGTTTTGCATGAAAATAGGATTTTGAGCTTAAAATAAAGAAAATGAGTTGAGACTGTAGAATAGGACACTTATGATGCCACCTTCGTGGAGTAGGTAGCCTCTATGTGGCGTAGATTGCAGAAAGTCTAAGTTCATAGAATCTAAAAGATGAAATTTTTCTCTCACTTACCATGGGTCACTTACCTGAGGTAAGTGCCACCTACGATGGAGACTTACCTGATGTAAGTGGGATAGACTGAAGGTTCAGAGAAGCTGAAGTTGAAGAAATTTTCTGCTACCTACAATGAGTCACTTACCTGAGGTAAGTGCCACCTATGATGGTCACTTACCAGAGGTAAGTGACAGCCAACCCAAAGTTTCCCAGTTCATTTTGGTTTAGATTTTTAGGGTTTTTATGTAAACTATAAATACTTATGCTCTTGGATACCTTTTGGTGCACTCATACTATTCACAAATATATTTTGATTCCATGATTGATTTTTGATCTTGGGATTCACTTGTTCTTGGTTTTTGGTTGATTAATAGATTTAGGACTTTGAGCTTTCTTTGTCAATTATTGTGAGATTATTCATATGCTTTCTTTATTGAATTCCATTTATTGTTTTAAAACTATGAGAACCTAATTTCCTTAGCTAGTGTTGTGGAAACCCGGGCAAAATAATGAAATAGGGGAAGTGTGAGATCTACATGTATTATGATCTTCTTTAGTTTTATTGCTTTCTTAGTAGTGGAAAATACTAAGAACTTGCATTTGTGATCATCCTCAAAAGGGAGTTCAAGATTGGGAAAAGAAGATTACAAAAGTGATTCAAGGCTATCAACTACCGTCTAATAATTTGAAACCAAAAAGTGATAGTTAAACTGGGATTCAGGACAAGGTTTAGTAACGTAACACTCTGAGACTCAAAAGGTAATGAGTGAAATTCACCAAATGCATTCAAAAGATGGTTGGTGATATATAACCTATTAGCCTGATTGGGAACGATAAACCTACGAATTAGAAGTCAGAGGGAGCACAAGCCTAGTGTTCATTTTAGATTGTTTACAACTAAAAAACATTCAAATATTGTTACTTTAAATAACTACAATAAAATCTCCCCATTTACTTTCCTGCACTTTTGGCTACTTCAAGAAGTTTGAGAGACAAATTTTATCTATTCCCTGTTAGATTGACCCCAACCTAGTTGGGTTACTATAATTTGACAGCGACTGTGTTGTATCTTTTTGGAGGCTATAGATTGGGCTACATCAACATAATAAAAAGTCAAGGAGTTTTTGGAGATATCCTAAGAATATGTGTTTTGTACAAATATAATTAGAGGAGAAAAGGTTAAAAGAGCACCCTTGGTGGCTACCGTTTTGTGAAGTTAAGTAGACCAAATGTGTTGGTTAGTTACTAATATTAGGTTTACTATGTACTTTATTATAGATATGTAATTCGAGCGGTAGGAGGCTATTCGAGTTATTATTGGAGTTGTATAACAAGGTATGTAAGGCATACTATATTTCGTATTCTTTGGCTTGAAATCCAATACTTGTGTTACAAAGTAAGCTTCTAAAGTTCTCCTATAGAAAATGATATATAGTGTAGTGCATGATATCCCATGTATCTAACGACCTTGTCCCCACTCTCTAATGTGCTAAAACACCTCAATACATTCTTATTATCAAGTTTACATGTCTACTTTCACTAGCAAGTTTTAGGAGTTCTCCCATAAGTCAAATAAGGCCCATGTGTTATTTTTAGATCCTAAACAATTTATTCCTGTACAACTGCTCCCTACCTCTTTATTATTTAATTAAGTGGATATTCACATGTATTTTATAGGTAGATTATTATCCCAAAGTCCAATAATGTTATAACGACCAAATTAACAATCTCAAAGGTTAAATAAACTAAGTAACACAAATCTAAATTGCAAAGGTGGCAGATCAGGGGCATACCCCTATCATGGGCTGATCCCGATACCTTTATATGAGGGTGGAAGCTTATGGAGAAAGCCTAGCGTATGCCTATCCCAATCTGTTTATACATAGGTGGCAGCTTAGAGGCATAAGTGTAGCATGGGCCGATGCCAATTATTGTATTTACCACTGATCAGCTAGTCATTTGTATCATATGTCTTACAAAGATTATAAAGTAAGAAATCTAAAATGAAGGAAAAATATAATGTACTGATCCTATAAGTATAAGTAAAGACGGTGTACCAACACTATTTATACACTTGTTTATCTAATTTTAATTAAGCTATTGTATTGCATGTAATTACTTTTATCCTTACATATTCAGTACATATTTTTGTACTAAAATCCCTCATGGGGGACCTACATTTCATGTTGCAGGCACAAGTGCTTCAGCTAATACACCTCCAAGTAGGAGTACAGGATATCCAACAGTTATTGGTGATCTCCAAGTTGATTCAGGGATTTTTTGGGTTTGTTATATATGGTTGGTATTGCACTGTAGTTAAGAGTAAGGTGGGGGTTTTTCTCGACCTTAACTAAGTCTATGTATCTTTAGAGGTTTAGTAAACTAATTAAAGTTGTATGGTAATATCTTGTCTTTAAGATGTTGTGGACACAATGGTCAAGTCTTGTATTTATAGTTTTGTCCTTTCCTACGTGGTTTATTGTCATCGATAGATTATATCCATATTTGGAAGAACCTTTAGTTATCATATTTACATGCACAAAACGTACATGGTTATAGGTTGGCGCTCTCGACCCTTTACTACTATGGGTGTTTGTCTGTCCCAATGGGAGTTAAGGCATGAAAAAAGTTGTATCAGGGCAGGTAGTCCTTGGGAGTGTACAATACTGTGTCTATATAAAGTTTTGCTTATGGGTGTGTTGTGCACCACATCTATAAATAGGAGGATACGGGGCATATAGGGATTGTCTCTTTTTCTTCATATCTTAGATTGTGCTATAAATCCGAAGTTGTAGGTGGAGTCATCCTTAAGTATTGAATCTATTTTTTTCTAATTATAGTAAAGATGTTGGTTACAATAAGGAGTGCGGATACAAGATAGTAAATAGATGTGGTTTTTGAAGAAGGAAACAACACGTCACTATCTAGACAAGATAATCAATGTGAGGCTTAAGATGAATTTGTATCACAAACTTCTTCTACTCCATTTTAGCCTTTTCTACTGGAAGAGAAAATAAAAAGACCCTTCAAAGAAGAAGATAAAAGTTAAAAAATAGATATTAAGTCCTGGCAAAATTTCCATCTTTGCCAAAACCTACCATTCTCGTACCATTAAAATAATTCATAACCAGTCTATCTAAAATGCAATCACTCAAACAAATATTTAAATAAGAATCCTAGTCATCAGTTAATAAAAATATTTCTATCCAAACTAAAGATAGTTACACGATGAAACCACTGGAGATATACTCACAAGAAGTCTCTCCAGCCACTCTGCAAAAGAGGGAAGAACATGTTATTCCTAATAAAAAGTAATATGATATAACAGTTTTGCAAGTACTGCCAATAATGGCACTTTATAAAAAATATGAAGGTTTTTGAGTATCGAATTATTAAAACATTGTTGTACAAATTGAGATCATGTGGAAATAGATAATCCCCTTAAAATTCAAAGGTATTATGAGTTTATTTAAACATATGTTGATTTATTGTAAATTGAGCATAAGTTAGAAGATATAAGTGATCCTAATACTATTTAATATTCAAAGTTTACAATCAAAATGATATTAAGCCTATTTGAGTTGTATATAGATTATCTACACACCTATTCCTCTGTTAAGACCTTACCGACCTCAAACATATAACTAGTATGAATATAAGATGGCATGGTATAATTTTATGCATGTGAGGCCTAACACTCGCTCTTGGTTCGTTAAATATTTAGAGCAGATGAAAACTGCCATAATTCTCAAATGGTTTTATGATTGGTGGAGCCAATTTTTAGGAAATAAATAAGTATTGTCAAACAATTTCAAAAGCAGTTTGAAAATTTTCAGGTAGAGTAGAATATCTCTACACTACCAAAAAATGTTAAATGGTGTAAATTATTTTATTGCAAAATGAAGTTCATATATTATTTATTAGTCCTTTGATATTCATGAAATTGAAAGAATCAAATATTTAAGCAAGTCCATCAAAATTAAAGGATGGATCCTAATAGAAAAATCGACAACAAGTTCATCCACTCAGAAGGAATCACACCTTTCCAAACTGGAATTAAAAAGAAGGCTCAAAGAAGCCTTATAAAGTCTAGATAATGAGAACAATTGAAAGTATATAATGAAGTTATTAGATCTGTATCCTCGCATGCCAGTGAACCTAACAACGATGACATGATGGATCCGTAAGGGATATCACAGGCATACCTTCTCAGTTAATAAAAAGGTCCAACACTTCTTTAAAATTTGAAAAGCTACTACATCAATAGGTGGATCGCACAGACAAAATGAAGACTAGAAGACAAATGACACAAATCATCAGAGAAGAAAAGCCAAAATCTTCTAAAAATCATAAAATGGCATATGTTCAAGATAATGATGAAAAGATACTTAGAGACATGTGCAGAACAAATAGGTAGCCATCAGCTACTCCTAGACAGGTGTAAAATAAATAACATGTATTAGTATATGAAAAGATATAAAATAGATAGTGCATGTTAAATATTAGTCAGCCCGTTTGAGGCCTATTTAAGGCTTTCAACTTGTATTTGTAGAGGGAATTCAGAAAATACCAATTCAAAAATACCCCTACTTTCTCAACATCTTTCCCATCTTTCTCTCTATGTTCTCTACATTTCCCACTATTAAATAAAAAGTTTTATATGTATTTTTTATACTTCTCTCTACCACTTTACTACTTTTTCTACTTTATTTTCCATTGCATTGCTTTTCCTTTGTTGTTTAAAGTTTGTTTTCAAAGTTTAAAGTACTTTGCATGTTTAAATTACTTTAAATTATTTTGCTCCCGTTTTCCTGATCGGTCCTCCTTATGACATGTTTAAATTACTTTAAATTATTTTGATTCCATTTCCCCTATCCATCCCCCTTATGACATGTTTAAATTACATTAAATTGTTTTTCTCCTATTTTCTCGATTAGTCTCCCTTATAGTAACAAATCCAAATTGCCCTGAAGTGAGTAGGACGATGAGTAGGAGCGGCTAAGTCATTATATTGTCCTAGAGCCAGTCAAAATTAGTCTTACTCATGGAATAATCGTTTCTCTGGTTAATAGTTACTATTGTTATTCATCTATATTCTTAGTTCTATCCGTTAAGTTGGGTACCAATTTAATAGTGGTTTAGACGTTGGCAAACTTGGATTTTCCATTGTATTAGCTCTGAGTACGTGGTGTAATAGAGAGCCAGACCTAGAGGGTGATCCTATTGCTAAGCCTATAGGAATAAAATAAAAGAATGTTTGGAGAAGAAAACCAGTAATTACTGCACAAAGAAATAATTATTAAAGAGTCACATCTAAAGTAGATATTGGCCCTAGGATAGTGTTTTATCTCTTATCTGCATAATCCCAATGAATACTCAAACAACAACAACATACCTAGTATATTCCCACCCAATGAATACTCAAACCAACCAAAAAATAATAAATACTATTAATATTTCTTCTACCTTTAACAAAATAGATAAAATATAAAGTGATTTACCGAATTGGAATTTCCAAAAGAAAGTTTTAATAGTGTCTATAAAATTGGACACTTTGATTTTGTAAATAATTATAATATGAAAACTTTAGAATCTACTATTGCCATTAGTCGAAATATTGAAACTATTAGATATAGTTTGAGTTCTGGAAGCCTGAGTTGTCCTGTTTTCATTCAACAACTTTTGCTAGTGTTTTATTTCTTAGACTAATGTACATTTGACTACCACAATACTCATATTCTTTTATATTATTAGATCTTGTACCAATACTAATAAGTTGTGGGATATTATTATTTCTCTTATTTACCTTTGGCCTTATTATTATTGTTCTATGGTTTATTTCTTATAAGCCTTTACTTGCATGTTTCTAGTATTTATGCCATTTTCACCTATTAACTGTAATGACTCGGGACTACCCCCTAGTCATCATATGGTGCTTACAGCCTCGAGGGACCACAACCTAACTCATGAGCTGGTACCTGCTTTGAGCACTAAATAACATGATCTTAAATACCGAAGAATACTGACATGCCATAAGGTTTTAATAACTGAATTTAAAAATGAAATATGTGTCTATAGAAACAACTAGCTGAATCTGATAAAATAATGATAAACTGGATAACTAACTGTAATATCTGAATACTAAATAACTGACTCTAAAGTCTGAAAAGCCTCTAAAACTGACTGACTGAATATGAGTTGATGGGACCGGCCCCAACTAACTCCAACTAACTACTAACTGAGAGATGAAATAAAGTAAGCCTGTCCTTGAAGTATGACGACTCACCACTTTTACTGCTGAGGATTTGATAAGTCTAATCATGAGTTGGGAATTGAGCGTTAGAACCTATGATATAATACATCATAGCGCAAAAGAAAAGGTATGCGATCAGTACTTTGAATGTACTAGTATGCTAAATAAAGTAAGCCAATGTGCATGGTTTCATGAAAAGAACTAATAAATAACTGGATATATATGTAAAGCATGGAGTACTAAAAAAGGGCATGGAATTTGTAAATACTGAAAATACATGAAAATCTTTAAATACTTAGGATGCATGACCAAGAATATAACATGAGCTGAGTAAAATCTGTCAACTGAAATACTGAAATAAATGAAATCTGTACGATTTGGTCAAACAACACTAAGACTGAATAACTGAGCTGGGACTGTAACTGAAACTATATCTGAGATTGTGGGAGGTATCATTTAACCGACATTCCCCAATTTGAGCTAATCGGGGTCCAACCCGTATCCTTAGTTGAAAGAGTGTTAATACCATGCCACGGGTACTAATGATTGATATGTGGATTCACTAAACTTATATAATGTCCAAAGGACTAAGGGTGTTAAGCTTGAACTGACGGGTGCCCTCTACGAGATAGTCAAGCCTAACATGATGGGTGACTTCTCATACCCTACACTGGCTACTTAGTTTAGGAGTATAGGGACTGCTAGTAATGACTCTGCCTATCTGATGGGGGAGCAACCATCCCTACAATCACTCAATGCTAAATCCTACTCCCAACTAAAAGACACTGAAATACTAGACTATTCTGAGTTCATCTGATTAGTAACTGAATGTTCTGATAATGCTCAAGTATGTTCTGAAGACTATTCTATAATGTAATGATACTAGACTACATAAACAACTATGGATTTTGGGTATTCAATACCCCCAGGACTCAAAACAATAATGGTAAAATGACACTAAAGCTTTAAGATCAAATCATGAAGGCTTTTATTAAATACATTACTCTTGTAGGCAATTTACCAAACTCTTGTAGTTCATGGTTAAAACAATCATAGGAATGTCATAAAACTTATGGAATAGCATGAATTCAACATAATATATCTAAATCATGGTTTAATTTAATAAATAATCATATAAAAATATGAAGGATTGAATGATACCAATAATCTCATGGTAACATAGTATAAAATCAATGGTACATGGAGGTTCATGGGTGAAATCATAATTTAAAATATAATAACTTGAAAATATCAAAACTTGTAAATAAAATAGGTTGCTTTGACTCCATGGACGAAAGGAATCTATGGATGAACATCTAACATACATGGATAGTGAATTTCTTGAAGTTCTGGGTGAGTTCTTGAGGATTGGCCTTGAATTTGAAAGCTAGGGTTTTTTGTTCTTGAAAGGGGGACTTTTAATTGTGAGAGGAATTGAAATAATAATGACTACTTAGGGTTTTCTTGGGTTAAATTTTGTATTTAAGGTTAATTAGGGCAGTGGAAAAAGACCTAGATACCCCTGAATAAATTTAAAAGCGGAAGCTCAAAACTAAAGATCCCAATTTTTGGCCTTGGTGCGTGCGCCACTATCGCGTCAAGATACTGGAATTGGACAACAGGAAACTGGTCTGTGGTGCGACATGGGAAAAATCGCGGTCCTTCACTGATTGGGACCTGGAAGTTCACCGCGACGCGGTGAAATCGCAGAGAGACACTGGAAACTGCCAAATGCTAATTTGGCCTTTGGCGTGACTCGCCAAGATCATGCACCTCCACTAGAAATTTCCAATCATCACTTACACTAGCTCCGCGATGTGCTAAGGTTTAAAATGATGGGGTCTAACGACTGAAACTTAAAATTGCCAAACTTATTACCCGATTAACGGATTTGGGTGAATTTTATATCGTTGAAAAGATAATTGAATTTCCTACGCAATGGCAAATTCTAAACTAAAAAATAATGAGTATTTTGAAAATTATATATATGAATACTCACATTTTGGGACTTAGATTATGCTAGGGAAATACGAGGAGTTACAATATCTCTCCCTTGGGATCATTCGTTCTCGAATGAAACTGGTTAAGCTGAGAAAACTGATGGACTAACCTTACACAGTGAACATGCATATCTGATGCATGAAATGCATGACTTAACTGATTTATAAATTCATGATTTACATAAACATGAAGTGCAACTAAAACTGAGTATGATGTAGAGAAATTTTTAGAAGATTAGTACCTTATACTGAATCTGGATTCGTGAAAAAAAGATGAGGGTACTTGGTTCGCATATCTGCCTCTGCTTCCCAAGTGGTTCCCTCAATGGACCAATTCCACCAAAGAACTTTGACTAGTGGAACTTCTTTGTTTCTTTGTCTACGAACTTGTTGATCAAGAATTTCGACTGGAACTTCCTCAAAAGAAAGACAGTTCTGAATCTCTGTACTTTCTAAGGGAACAACGACCACTGGATCACTAATACACTTTTCAACAATGATACATAGAACACCGGGTGTACTAAGCTTATATCTGAAGGCAACTCAAGCTCGCAAGCTACCTTTCCAAAATGACTGAGAATTCTGAAGGGACCGACATATCCGGGACTGAGTTTCCCTTTCTTGCCGAATCTATTCACTCCTTTGGAGAGATTTTCAAGTATACAAAATCACTAATCTCAAACTCAAGATTCTTTCTCCTTACATCAGTATACGATTTTTGTCAGCTCTGGGCAACCCTAAGCCTTTCTCTGATCAATTGAACCTTCTCTAACCCATCAAACACCAAGTTAGGACCTACTACTGCGGCCTTACCTACTTTAAACTAACCAATTATAGATATATATCTCCTACTATAGAGAGCTTCATTAGAAGCCATCTGGATAATAGAATGATAGCTGTTATTGTATGCGAACTCAATCAAAGTCAAGTGGTCATCCCAACTACCCTTGAAATCAACAACGCATACTCTCAGCATATCTTCAAGAGTCTGAATGGTCCCTTCAACTTGACCGTCTGTCTGAGGGTGAAAAGCGGTACTGAGATGGACTTGGGTACCAAGACCCCTTTGGAATGCTTTCCAGAAGTGAGAGGAAAATTGTGTACCTCTATCAAAGATGATAGATAAGGGAACACCGTGCAACCTGGACCAATTCTCTGAGATAGAGTTTGGCATAGTCCTCAGCTGAATAAGAGGTATGGACAGGTAAGCAATGGGATGATTTGGTCATCCTATCTACGATGAACCAGATAGAATCATACTGATAATGGGTACGAGGCAAACCTATCATAAAATCCATGTTTACTTTCTCCCATTTCTAAGTGGGAATACTGAACTCCTGCATGGACCCACTAGGTTTCTGGTGCTTAATCTTAACTTGCTGACATATAGAGCACTTAGCCACAAACTCTGCAATATTCCTCCTCACCCCACTCCACTAATAGATCTCCTTCAAATCACTGCACATCTTAGTGGCCCCTGGATGAATAGAGTAACGCGCACCATGCACTTCCAGAAGAATTAGTTGCCTTAAATCTCAATACTAGGCATACATAATCTACCCTTACAATGTAACACACCATCTCTTTCTTTGGAGAAAACCTCCACTTTCTAATCTCTGACTGATTCTTTTAACTTAATTAGACTGGGATCTCTATCCTGCTTTTCCTTCACCTCGGAAACTAGAGATAATTCTGAGCTACTCTCCACACACACTTACCTCTACTGAGTTGAGTAAGCAAACACCTAGTAGGGTAAGATGATGGACTTTCTGAGCTAATTGCTTTTTACCATCCTCAACATAAGCTACACTACCCATAGACAAGCTACTGAGAGTATCAGCCACTACATTGGCCTTGCCCGGATGATATAGAACACTTCTGTCATAATCTTTTAATAATTCTAACCACCTTATCTGGTCCAGATTCAAATCTTTTTGAGAGAACACATACTGAAGGATTTTGTGATCTGTGAACACATCCATATGCACCTATACAAGTAATTCCTCTAAATCTTTAAGGCAAATACTATAGCTGCTAACTCAAGATCATGAGTAGAGTAATTTTTCTCATAGGGTTTAAGCTGTCTGGAGGCATAGGCTACGACCTTACCTCTCCGCATAAAAACACAACCCAAACCTACTATGGATGCATCACAGTACACCACAAAACCATCTGAACCTCCTGGTAGAGTCAAGACTGGAGTAGAGGTGAGTCGAGTCTTCAATTCCTGATAACTCTTCTAGCATGAATCTTACCACTGAAACTTAACTTTTTTCTGAGTCAATCTGGGCATGGGGGATGCAATAGAAGAAAAACCTTTAATAAATCGATGGTAATATCCAGTTAAATCCAAGAAACTCCTGATATCTGATGTTGAGGTGGGACTAGGCCAGTTTCTCAGCGCCTTGATCTTTTGAAGATCAACTCTAATCTATCATCGGAAATGATATAGCCAAGGAAAGCTACTGATCTTTGCCAGAATTTACACTTATTGAATTTAGCAAACATTTGATGATCTCTAAGAGTCTGAAGTACTATTCTGAGGTGGTCTGTGTGATCATTTTCATTATGAGAGTAAAAAAGAATGTCATCAGTGAAGATTATGACGAACGTGTCCAATTACTATTTGAACACTCAGTTCATCAGATCCATGAAGGCTACTAGGGTATTGGTAAGACAAAAATACATGAATAGAAATTCGAAGTGACTATACCGGGTTCGAAAAGCTATTTTCAAAATCTCACATTCTCTGACCCTGAGCTGATGATAGCCAGATCTGAGGTCTATCTTTAAAAAATAGATGGTACCCTGAAGTTGATCAAACAAGTCATCGATTTTAGGAAGTGGATATTTATTCTTGACTATGACTTTGTTCAACTGACGGTAGTCTATGTATATTTTGAGAGCACCATCTTTCTTACGCATAAATAGAACAGGTGCGCCCTATGGGGAGATATTGGGTCTGATGAATCCCTTATCTAAGAGATCCTTCAACTGTTTTTTCAATTATTTGAGTTCAGCTAGAGCCATTCTATATGGCGGAATAGATATAGGCTGAGTATCTAGGAGAAGGTCTATTCCGAAGTCGATTTTCTTTTTGTGAGAAACTCTGGCCAGATCTTCAGGAAATATATCTGAGAATTCATTTACCACTGGAACTAACTCAAGAGTTGGAGTTTTTGAGTTAGAGTCTTTGACTCACACAAGATGGTAAATACACCCCTTCAATATCATCTTTCTCGCTCTAAGGTACGAAATCAACTGACCCCTAAGAGCTATGGTACTATCCCTTCATTCAAGGAATGGTTCATTTGGAAACTAAAATTGAACTATTCTATTTCTATAATCAACTGAGGCATAGCATGAGTAGAGATAATCCATGTCCAGAATAATGTCAAAATCTGTCATCTCTAACTTCACAAGATCAACTGAGGTATCTTTCTGAGATAATCTGACCGAATAGTTCCTGTATACCTGTCTGGCTATAATAGAAACGCCTACTAGGGTAGACACTAAAAAAGGCTCTGATAGAGTTTTGGGACTGACTCTGAAGTTGACAGATATATATAGAGTTACAAAAGAAAGAGAAGCTCTAGGGTTTAGTAAAGCATAAGTATGTAAGTAAAAGACCAGAAACGTACCAGTAACTATGTCAAGAGATTTTTCCTGATCTTGGCGGGACTGAAGAGCATATAATCTATTTAGACGCTGACCACTAGTAGCACTAAAAGCAGAACCATGCTAAGTCGGGCGATCGGATTGAACTAACGACTGATGGGACTGGCCCTATTGGCGCACATACCTACCTTTCTGAGCAACTACCCAATACTTTTAAATCTGATGCCCTGGTTTTCCACACACGAAGTACACATCACTACCCGCTCTACACTCACACTGATGGTGTTTACCACATTTTTAACATACATGATTTGTATGAGCACTACTAACACTAACCTGGGACTTAGATCCTGGAGCCTTATCCCTATTATTGTTTCTAAATTTGGGTACTGAGGCACTGGATAAAGAGGGTGCAAGGGCTGTAGACCCCTGATAAAACTAAGGATGGTTACCACCTTCTGACTTCGGCTGATTAAAATTAAAACTACCCATCCTAGCTCTCTTGTTTCCTCTCCTTAGTCTTTTTCTCCTCTATATGTTGAGCATGGATTATCAGCCTAGACAAATCCATCTCACTAATCAGCATTGCGATCCTGCACTCATTGACCACACTATCAGATATGCCAGACATAAACTTACTCATCTTGGACCTATTTTCAGCTACCACATGAGGAGCATACCTAGCTAACTGAATAAAATTGAGGGAATACTCCCTCACGCTCATGCTACCCTACCTCAAGTTAATAAACTCTTAACACTTTGGCCTCCCTCAACTCCAATGGGAAGAATTTGTCTAAGAAAGCTGTGGAAAACTTTTCACACTCTACAGGCCCTGTATCAACACCTCTATCTACCTTTCACTGCTTAAACCAAGTATGGGCTACATCCTACAACTGATATGTAGCCAACTCAGCACTCTGACTAGATGTCACCCTGATACTATCCGTTACCTTTTACACTATATCTAAGATGTCTTGTGGATCCTCTTTAGACTTGGATCCCATGAAAGAAGGAGGATTCATCTGGGTGAATTCTCGAATTCTATTCGCAGATGTATTGGCCACTGGTTTTCTAAAATAGCAGATGGCCATTCATTTTGTGCTGCTACTGAATTGGCTTGAGTAATGAATGAACCCCTAAATTCTGCGTGAGAGACGTGCTCATCCAGAGGATCTGCCTGGACGGGCTGAGGGGCTAGCTGATTTTTTATTCTTCTTTTATTCTTCTTGGGAGGTATGTTCTATCAACGAAAGAAAGAAATGGATTAGAAAAAGAGTTTAACTTGAGCTCATGCTCACTCGTACTATATGAATACTGAAAAAAGGAAAACTTTTTCCTAAATGCCTTGCAGCCTCTCATCCATAAGCGTGGTGCACTACACACCCATGCATAAGACTCTACTTGATACAACTTTAAGACTTCCTACGACACTTTAAAACCTTAGGGTCAGATACCAAGTTTGTAACGACCTAGGACTACCCCTTAGTCGTCACACAGTGCTTACAGTCCCGAGGAACGACAAGCTAACTCATGAGCTGGTACCTGGTGTGAGCACTGAATAACATGATCATAAATGCAGAAAAGAATTAATATGCCATAAGGTTTTAATAACTAAATTTAAATCTAGAATATGAGTCTATAGAAATAACTGACTGAATTTGTTAAAATAATGATAAACTAGATAACTAAATTAATATCTAAATACTGAATAACTAGCTCTAATGTCTGAAAAGCCTCTAAAACTGACTGGTTGAATATGAGTTGATGGGATAGGCTCCAACTAACTCCAACTAACTACTAACTGAGACATGAAATAAAGTAAGACTATCCTCGAAGTATGAGGACTCACCACTGCTACTATTAAGGATCTGATAAGTCTAATCACGAGCAAGGAATTGAGTGTTAGAACCTATGATATAATACATCATAGCGTAAAAGAAAAGGTATGAAATTAATACTTTAAATGTAATGGTATGCTAAATGAGGTAGGCTGATATGCATGGTTTTAAGAATAAAACTAATAATTAACTAGATAAGCATGTAATGTCTGGAGTACTGTATAAAGAGTATGGAATCTATAGATACTAAAAATGGATGAAAATCTGTGAATACTGAGAATGTCTGACCAAGCATATAACATGAACTGAGTAAAATCTATAAACTAAAATACTAAAATAACTAAAATCTACATGCTTTGGTCAAACAATACTAAGACTGGATAACTGAGCTGGGACTGTATCTGAGACTATATCTGAGATTAGGGGAAGTATCATGTAACCGATATTCCCCAATTTGAGATAATTAGGGTCCAACCTATAAACCCAGTTGGAAGGGTGTTAATACTGTACCACGGGTACTAATGATGGCTGTGTGGATCTACTAAACTAATGTAATGTCCAAGGGAATAAGGGTGTCAAGCCTGAACTGACGGGTGACCCCTGCGAGATAGTCAAGCCTAATCTGACAGGTGACTTCTCATACCCTACGCTGGCTATGTAGTTCAAAAGTATAGGGACTGCTACTAATGACTCAACCTATTTTACAGGGAAGCCACCATCCCTACAGTTTCTCGGTGCTAAATCCTACTCCCAATTGAAAGACACTAAAATACTAGACTGTTCTGAGTTCATCTGATTGGTAACTGATTGTTCTGATAATGCTCATAGTATGTTCTGAAGACTATTCTGTAATGCATTGATGCTAGACTACATAAATAGCTATGGATTTCGGGCATTCAATACCCCCATGACTCAAAACAATAATAGTAAAATGACACATAATCTTGAAGATCAAAACATGAAGGCTTTTATTAAATAAATCACTCTTGTAGGCATTCTATCAAACACTTGTAGTTCATGGTTAAAAAAATCATGAAATGTCATGGAGTTTGTCGAATAACATGAATTCAACATAATAGATCTAAATCATGGTTTAATTCAATAAATAATAATATAAAAACATTGAGGATTGAATGGTATCAATAATCTCATGGTAACATGGTATAAAATCAATGGTACATGGAGGTTCATGGATGAAATCATAATTTAAAATATAATAACTTAAAAAGATCAAAACTTGTAAATTAAATAGGTTACTTGGGCTCCATGGATGAAAGGAATCCATGAATGAACATCTAACATACCTGGGATAGTGAATTTCTTGAAGTTCTAGGTGAGTTCTTGAAGACTGGCCTTGAATTTGAAAGCTAGGGTTTCTTGTTATTGAAAGGGAAATTTTTGATTGTGAGAGGAATTGAAATAATGATGACTACTTAGGGTGTTTAGGGGTTAAATTTTTCATTTCAGGCCAATTAGGACCATGGAAAAAATACCCAAATACCCTTGAACAAATTTAAAAATGAAAGCTGAAAACTGAAGTTCCCAATTTTTGGCCTTGGCGTGATGCACCACTATCGCTCCAAGCCACTGGAATTGGACAACATGGAAACTGGTCTATGGCGCGACACATCATGGTCCTTCACTGATTGGGACCTGAAAGTTTATCATGGCACGGTGGAATCATGGAGAGACACTGGAAATTGTCAAATGCTAATTTGGCCTTTGGCGCGACTCGCCAAGATCACGCACCTCTACTGGAAATTGCCAATCATCACTTAGACTAGCTCTGCGATGCGATAAGGGTTAAAATGATGGGGTTTGACAACTTAAAATTATAATCTCCATAACTTCTTACCCGTTTATCAGATTTGGGTGAATTTTATATCGTTGGAAAGCTAATTGAATTTCTACACAATGACAGGCTCTAAACTGAAAAATAATGAGTATTTTAAAAATTATATATATGAATACTCACCTATTAGTACTTAGATTATGATTGGGAAATACGGGGCATTATACTATCTATTACTTATAATTTTGAATTACGATTTTGGCATACCTACTAGAGAGGTAAAGTAGGTGCAGCCATGACCCTTAAATCGAAGCATGAAAAATTGGTATCTGAGCTAGGTTTACCAGTATTATTGGTAGAAAGGCAAGTGTTTGGTAGCATCCCGTACATTAGAATAATGAAGTATGTTTCTTATCTTCAGGAGGCTACAAGATATTTATAGGAGATATTCACTTCATTCACTCATTTTGTGGTAAGAGTCTGAGTTAGTTTCTTAAGATTCCTTTGGTTTTAGTTTTTCGTAGATGGCCAGGATGTATGCTACCGCTTTGCGAGATGAATACCCTAAGTCTATGACTAGGGATCTTTTTAGGGCACATGGATGACTCTAAGGGTAAGGACAACTCAGAGATGCAGCTCCAACCATAGACTAGGATTGAGGGCCTTCCCTAGACCCTATTCCTTTTCTTTCTCCAGAGATTCCTCCACCCTATATAGTGGTGGGCCAAGGACCAGCCTAGGTACCACCATGTTATGGTAAGATTCTAAGTTGTTTTCTTAAGATTTCTTTGGTTTTAGTTTTTCACAGATAGCCAGGATGCATGCTATCTCTACGCGAGATAAGGACCTTGATTCCACGACTAGGGATCCTTTTAGGGCACATAGATGACTGAGAGGTTATGGATAGACTAGAGATGCAAACCCAACCACAGACCAGGATAAGGGTCCTACCCTAAACCCTATTCCTTCTCTCTCACCAGATATTCCTCCACCCAATTAGTGGTGGGCTAAGGACCAGCTTAGGCTTTACTAGGGTTTATTTTTCTTCATTTCTTAGGAATGTATTGGTTTAGCTCCTGGGTTTAGTTTGTAGTGCATTGTCTAATGTTGCATAGTCTGCAGACCAAATTAACATGGAGGAAAAGACGTCACCAGTAGCTGTGGCTCCTAGAGTTCAGATTTCTCTAGCGCTGGTAGTCTATCTGTTGGTAATTTCCCAGCCTGCTATGTCTATTGAGGAGCATAAAATGTTGGGTAGATTCTTGAGATTAACTCTACCTAGGCTCACTGGTGCACCGGGTGAGTATGGTTATGAGTTTTGGTTGCTTGCGAGGATCGACTTTGTAATTTAGGCCTAATTGAGACTCGTAGTGTGGACTACACTACTTTCTAGTGTTATTTGGATGTTTGAAATTGGAGGGAAAGTTATTTAGATTCTCAACCAGCTGGATCTCCCCAAGTTACATGGACTTAATTTTTTGAGGTCTTCTTGAAGAAAAATATGCCCCGTTGTCTCAGGGATCTTCTTGGAGATTAGTTTTGAGGTTGGAGCAGGGTTCCATAATTGTTTTAAAGTATGTGGTATGGTTTTATGAGTTGGTAATGCATGCTACATCTAGTTTGTTGGCTGAGTATGAACGGGTTTGATATTTTATTCGGGGATTGTGACTTCCTCTTTGTATGTCTACGCAGAGTTTGGTTGCTACTGACAGGTCTTTTGCTGAGATTTTTGACATGCCCAAGTTATGGAAGAGATATATAGAGAGATCCATAGGGTAGCGATAAGAGGCCGTACTATTAGGGAAGTTTCATTCAGAATCATTGTGGCTCGCAGTTAAGAAATAGTGGTTGTCAAGATAGTTACCCTTTATGTCATGGTCTATCTAGTGGGACCATCCATATCACACTTTAGATTACTAACATAGGCAAGTCTAGCTTCACTGATCATCCTATTTGGCCAGCTGCCACGACTCAAGACTACCCCTTAGTTGTAACACGGTGCCTAAGGTCACGAGTAATTCCAAGCTAACCTATGGCCAAAAAAGCATTAGGATACTGAATAAATTAATAAAATACTAGGTAGAAGCTAACTGAAATAACTGGTGGAAATCATAATAACATAGAACTGAATATCGACCAAAACTGAAAATAGAACTATTTGACAAACAATCATGCTACAAACATAAACATCAGTCTGAAACCTCTAAAACATAATGAGTTGTTGGGACAAACCCCTAACTAACTCCAACTATCTAGAATGAAAAATAGACTAAAAATACATAATTGATAACTGGTCCTTAAATCACGAGGACTAACCAAATACTACCGCTGATGATACAAAAGTGTGCTAAGTGTGATTTAGGTATTGTATGTTCGAACCTATATTATTAGACAATATAGAACATAAAAGTATGTGATCCATTCTTTAAATATACTGAGTATGTGTAACATAATCAGAACGAATGACTAGTCTTGTTGGGTATCTCAAGTCCAAGTAGGACCGGAGACCACCCCCAATACCCAATCGTAACCGCCCTAATTCCTCTGTAGGAATAATTCCTAGAATATAACGAGATAAAGAATAATGATATAAAGACAATAAATTAAGCTTAAAACCAAAGTCGAAAACCACAACCAATCAACAATCCATTTCCTATCCCAATGCCAACAGCAATACCAAGTCTAAGACTAATATCGACACCGCCCATGCCCATAGTAGTCTGGCAAATCCTCTAACCAGAATCAAATAACACACAATTGGGAAATACACCCGACCATAAAAAAAACCAAAACCAAAGAAATAAAAATAATGAAAAGAAGTCCATAGCATAAAATGGAGCCTTCCAGGGCATGGAAGCTAACTACTTCATTCTGACTCAAAGCTATCCCAGAATCCAAGTCACTGAGCAGGAGGAATGTAGTAAGATTACTTCCTGTAATACGTGGGAATACAGCACCTGAAGACAATTAGCAGAGGGAATGCTAGCATGTAACTCAAGGATAAAGGTAAAATAGTTCCATCATTCAAAACTAAATAAAATAACCATATGCAACCACATATGTACAAATATATCGTGCCACGATAGGGAACAAAGTTTAGCATGCATTTAAATCCTTAAACTGATTGTGTAGCTTGGACATCCTAAAATCACCCATGGGCTATATTGGTTAATATCCCCCTGCTAAAAGGGCCCCAGTGTGTGTCAGTCGCATGGCCGGAGAAAAGAACCTGAGATGACTAGTAAATGTCAAAAATATAAAGTGTGACATAATGTACACGATCACCAAGACCACCCTTACATCATCAAATGTGAGTTTCCAGTGTCCGCCCCCCAAGATCTCCACCTTCCACGACTTTGCTAATTAACTCCCTTTAAGCCAATATTAAATAATTTACACATTCCCAACCATTTACCAAGGAAAATTTTTATTAGGCATTAACTGATGGTATCGTTATACCAAAATTAGAGCTTGTTTACAATTAACCAAAACTATTTATAATCAAACCATGGACACTAAGGCTTTTCCAAAACCATATGAAACCAACCAAATCCAATTTATGTTTGTTTAACCATTTATGCAATGCAAAGATTTCAAGGATAATAAAACTATGTGATAAAAATTATTCTCATTGAAATTTTCACAAACAGGTTGCGAGCATGCCATTATCAAATCCAAACTCATCAAATTGTCAGGGTTCAACCATGACCCCTATTAAATCCTCATTCCCATGCACCCACATGTGAAAAACCATAATTAAAACATGCATAATCACAATTTAAAACATTGAAAACAATATTAAAAAATATACATTCAAACCCCTCAACCTTGATTTCAAAATCACCATTAATGGTTCATGAACAATTCTTTAAACATAAGTTTTTAGTAAACAAACAATGAGGGAAGAGTCACATACCTGAATTACAAAGATTCACGAAGAGAAATTGATCCTCAAGGCCTTAGATGACCACTTTGGAGAAACCCTAGCCCATTTTTCTTGAAACGACCTTCGAGAGTGTATAGAGGATGTTTAATCTTGTAAAGGGGGGAATCAATGACCAAAAAGTGTAATAGGGACGTGGGGTCTTAAGGGTTTTATGAGGGAAATGTCTAAAGTTCCCCCAACTTAAAATTGTAAAAGGACCATAGGTGGTTACGAGTCGACCCCTTGACTCATGACTCACAACATACGACTCATACCATTGAGTCGTTACTAAGATAGTGAGTTGGACACCCACTCACTATCCACCATACGAGTCTATGAACCTACACATTACCAGACCATACAACTCGTATGGCCTAGTTGTACACAAGACAAAACACAAGGCATTGGACACTGGATAACATGCGACTCAACGTTACCACTCGTAGCTTGTCCTTACGACTCTTAGTGAGTCACTCATACTCAGAGCCAAGTCAAGTCACTAAGTTTCTAATTGGATGCAGGATCAACTAAATGATTCGTCACCACCCCTAAGGACCCGTACTACTGATTTGTAACCATAATAGAACCCCAACCACCATTCACTAGACACCTAACAACTAGGGTTACCTAAAACGTACCCACAACATAAGACTCGTATGATGATTCGTTACTTGGACAGTGAGCTTAAAGCTCAAGAAATTTCCAAGGGCGAAAACCTAGGGTGTTTAAATTCTCCTCACTTAGATCATTCATCCTCGAATGATGGGACAAGGCCGTGACTAGCATGATTAAACTCCCAAACATATCTATGCTTACCTTTAAGATAAAATATAGATTACCAAGGAATTTATAATCCAACTTAATTGAAGAAAGTAAATAAAGATGTTAAGATCAACATATACATTAAGCACAATTTTTTGGAACAGGAAATAGGATTGGATACTTGGACTTTATGTCCTCTTATGTTTGCCACTTGTGGTTCCTCCATAGAACCTTTACTGAAGTTATGTACTTGGTCTGCAACCGATGAACTTGCTGATCCAAAACCTCAATAGGGACCTCTTCATAAGACAGAGAATTTGAAATATCAATATCCTTGATAGGAACTACTAGAAATAGATTACCCTCGTACATTCTCAACATAGAAACATGGAATACCGGGTGAATGGAACTCAAATCAAAAGGAAACTCCAACTAATATGTAACATCGCTAGCCCTTCTCAGAACTAGTATGGACCAATATACTGGGGACTAAGCTTCCCCCTCTTCCCAAACCACATCACTCTCTTTATGGGAGATACCTTCAAGAACACTCTATCCCCAACCTCAAACTCTAACTTCCTAGGCCTCACTTCCGCATTGGACTTTTTACAACTTTGGGCAGCTCTAAGCCTATTCCAAATCACCTTCACCCTTTACATAACTTGGTGAACAAAATCTGGGCTAAATATCTCTGCCTCACAAACCTTGAACTACCCAATAGAAGAGCTACACATCTTACCATACAAGGCCTCAAATAGAGCCATCCCAATACTAGAGTTGTAGCTATTGTTATAAGCAAACTCTATAATAAATAAATGCTCAACTCAACTACCACCATAGTCAATCACGTAATCCCTAAGCATATATTATGTGCTTAACTTTCACTTGTTGGCATACCATGCACTTAGCCACATCCCGCTTTATATTGTTCCACTAATATATCTCCTTAAGGTCATTATATATTTTCATTAAACCAGGATTAATAGCATAGCTTGACTCACTCACCTCATCCAAGATCCTTTCTCATAATCCATCTATGTCAGGAACACATAATCTCCCTTTGTACCACAAGGTACCATCACCACTAGCCTCAAAAACCATTACTTTCTACCCACCTATATCATCCTTGATCCTTATCAAGATAGGATCTAACACTTGATTTTTCTTCAACTCATCACGCAGGCATGACTTTGCCACCTCTTAAACAAACACACCACCATCTTCAGAGTCCTAGAGGTGAACTCTAAGGTTAGCCAAGTGGTGATCATCCTTTACCAACTACTTCTTTCCTTAATCTACATGAGCTAGACTCCCTACGGATAACCTGCTAAGAGTATCACCAAATTCGTTAGCTTTACCTAGATAGTAGTAAAGACTCATGCCATAATCCTTGACTAACTCAAGCCATCCCTTTTGCCTAAGGTTTAGCTCTTTCTAGGTAAACACATATTGCAGGCTCTTATGATCTAAAAATATTTACATATGCACTCCATACAAATAGTGACACTAGATTTTCAACGTGAATACCACAACAACAATTCCAAGTCATGAGTCAAATACTTCTTCTCATGCACCTTCAACTGTCTAGAGGCATAAGCTATCACCTTGCTATGCTGCATCAAGACACATTCAAGCCCCATAAGAGATGCATCACAATAGACCACAAACCCATCCCCGCCTTCAGGCAAAGTCAAGACCAGAGCTAAAGTCATCTTATCTTTAAGCTTCTTAAATCTACCCTTATAAGCATCAGACTATGAGAACTTTACCTTCTTTTGAGTTAACCTAGTCAATGGGGTAGCTATAGTAAAAAAACTTTCCTTAAACCTTCTGTAGTGACCAGCTAAACCCAAGAAGCACTGAATATTGATTGAAGTCATGGGTCTAGGTCACTTCTTAATTACTACTACTTTCTACGGACCCACCTTGATCACTTCACTAGAAATGACATGACCTAGAAAAGTGATAGCGCTCAAATAGAATTCACATTTTGAAAATTTTGCATTCAACTGTTGCTCTTTTAGGGTCTGCAACGTAATATAGAGGTGGTCGGCATGATCCACCCCACTCTTAGAGTACACTAAAATATTGTCTATAAATACAATGATGAAAAAGAAAATGATGATAGACTCTATTCATCAAATCAATGAATACGTCGGGGCATTGGTAAACCCACAGTACATAACCTGGAACTCAAAATGCACATAGCGGGTATGAAAGGCAGTCTTAGAAATGTCTACCTCCCTAATCATTAGCCGATGATACCCAAACCAAAGATCAATTTTGGAGAAAAACTTAGCACCCTAAAGCTGGTCAAACAATTCATCTATCCTTGGAAGAGGATACTTATTCTTTACTGTCACCTAATTCAATTATTGGTAATCAATACACATTTGAAGGAAGCCATCCTTCTTACGTTTGAATAAAACTGGTGCACCCTACGAAGACAAAGTAGAATAGATGAAACCCTTGTCTAAAACATCCTTTAATTGCTCCTTAAGCTCCTTCAACTCGGCTGGAGCTATTTTATATTGGGGGAATAGAAATAGGACGAGTGTCTGGAATAAGATCTAATCCAAAATCAATATCCCTATAGGGAGGAACACCAGGAAGGTCATCAAGAAAAAACTCAGAAAATTCATTCACTACTTGGATAGAATGTAAAGAAGGTCCCTTTAAGTTATAATATTTAACCCAAACCATATGATAGAGACAGACCTTAGAAATTAACCTATGAGCTCTAAGATATGATATAAACCTCCCCTTAGGAGAGAAGGAAATACCCTCTCACTCAATAATTAACTCATTTGGGAATTTAAAGATGACCTTACGGGTCCGACAGTCTAAGAAAGCATAGCATGAGTGCAACCAATCCATCCCTAATATGACATCAAAATCAACTATGCCTAACTCAAACAGATCCACCAAAGTCTCCCCACCACCCAAAGATACCACACAACCCCTGTTTACTATTCTAGACACCATAGAGTCACCCACCAAGCTAGAAAAAGAAAAAAGGTTCGAAATACACTCGGGACCAAAACCAAAATGCATAACCACAAATAGGTTCACATAAGAAATAATGGACCTCAAATCAAGTAAACAGTATACATCATGAGAAACGAGTTTTAACATACCTGTAATGACATTAGGCGATACCTCTGACTACTGATAGGTAGTGAGAGCATAGAGTCAGTTTTGACCAGTGCCGGAGCTAGATGGTGCACCCTTTGGTGCCAGAGCTAATGAAGAGGAAATTGAAAATTTGTTTGCACTAGAAGAAACTTTACCAATAAGACAGTTTTTAATCATATTCATAGATGACCATATTGAAGCAATTTCCCTTTTCTTCATCAAAGTAACCCTAATGCAATCGACAAAAAAAATCTATATGGAGGATAGTATAGAGATTATTGGGTCCCACTTTTTCTTGGACCACTTTCTACCATGCCTGCCACTCTGCTGTTGACCACTATCCTTCTCAGAAAATGTAAACTTCTTGCTCTGCCTTTCCCCAATATATGCCTACTTCTTCTTCTCTTCTTCTATCTACTATATATATATGACCAACCTGCAGATGTGCATGTCCTTATTAAACAAGGTAGCCTTACTCTCAAAAATCAAGTCTCGAGATATTATAAAAGTAAACTTCCTTAGTCTATCCCTTATGCAAGAAACCAACTCTAGAGCATACTGAGTTAATTGGTAAAACTTTAAGGCATACTCTTTGACTAACATCTTTCCCTATTTCAAGTTAAGAAAATCTTTTGCCTTTGCCTCTTTCATCTACTGAGGATAGAAACGGTCCAAAAAAGTACTAAAGAAATCATCCCATAAGGATGACTCAGCATCACCACTCTATACTGCTCCCATTACTCATACTATTGGTATGCTATATCCATCAGCAGGCAGGCAAAAAATTCCACACCCTTTATGTTAGTACAGTGAATAACGCAAAATATCTTCTTCATCTCATCAATAAAACCTTGAGGATCCTCTTCATCCTTAAAACTAGTAAAGGTTTGAGGATTCAACCTCATAAACTGGCCAACCTTATGGCCTCAGAAGATGGAGTTATAGCAGCACTATGTTCGGTCTAAGAAGCCACTAATTATGCCAACATATAAATAGACTGACGAAACTTAGCATTCGTCACATCTGCCTGAGGAGCTCGAGAAGAAATAGAAGGGACTAGTGGAACTCCAGGAGGGCAATCAAGAAATAGACCCCTAGACCGATTATGGACCCTATAAGTAAGACATGTCCCATCAATATTGTCCTCAAGTTGGATAAAAGAGTTTTTGTGATCTTCAGATCATATGGGAGGCATGATATGAAAGTTAAAAAATGGGTATTAGAGAAGATTTTAGGACCTTAGACTCTACAACTCAAAAATAAAACATAAGAAAGAAATATTCCTAAATGCCTTATATTCTCTCCCTTAGGAGTATGGAATACTACACACCCTTAAACAAGACTCTACTTGACACAACTTTGTGAACTCCCAATAGACCATAAGCCTAGGGATCCGATACCAATATGACATAACCCAAACCAAGGCCTTGTCATGTTAGGTATCTCAAGTCCAGCAAAGACCGGACACCACCCCTAATACCCAACCATAATCACCCTGCTTCCTCTATTGAAAGAATTTCGAGCATATAATAAGATAAAATAATAATGATCTAAAGATTATAAAGAAAGCTTAAAAACAAAGTCAAAAACCATAACCAATCAACCATCCATTTCCAATCCCAATGCCAATACTAGTACCAAGGCTAATACTAATACCGATACCGCCCATGCCTATAGTATTCTGACAAAGCCTCTTACCAAAGTTAAAGAACATCCAGGCGGGACATGCCCCTCACCATATCCAAAACCAAAACCAAAGAAATAATAATAATGAAAAGAAGTCTATAACATGAATTTGAGCCTTCAGGAGTACGGAAGCTCATTACTTTAATCTGACTCAAAGTTGTCCCTGAATCTAAGTCACTAAAATGAGGAATAATAGTATTTCTGGTTCCTACATTGCATGGGGATCTAACACCCGAAGACAGTTAGCAGAGTGAACGCTAGCGTGTAACTCAGGGAAAAGGTAAAATTATGCCATTATTTAAAAACAAAACAAATAACCATATGCAACAACATATATAAATATATATCATGTCGGGATAGGGAACAAGGTTTAGCATGAATTTAAATCCTTAACCTAGGTTGTATTGCTTGTCCATCCTAAAACCACCCATAGGCTATATGGGTTTAGCTCCCCCTGCTGAAAGAGCCCCAGTATATATTAGCCATGCGATTGTAGAAAGAACCTGAGATGACTAGTAATTCTCCAAAATATAAAGTATGACATCATGCACATGGTCACCAAGACCACCCTCACATAGGAAAATATGAGTTTCCAGTGTCGGTCCCTCGGGATGCCAACCTTCTACGGCTTTGCTAGTCAACCCTCTTTAAGTCCATATTAAATTATTTACACATTCCCAATAATTTAACAAGGAGTCTTTTTATTAGTTATTAACCGTTGGTATCGTCATACCAAAATTAGAGCTTGCAAGTCTATTACCTTATGCCATATTAACCATTAAACCAAATTAGACTCTATCATTTCTAATTAACCAAAACCATTTATAATCAAACCATGACCATCAAGACCATTCCAAAACCATATGAAACTAACCAAATCTAATTCATGTTTGTTAAACCATTTATGCAATGCAATGATTCCAAGGATAATCAAACTACGTGACAAAAATCATTCTTATCGACAATTTTACAAACAGGTTGAGGGCATGCCATTATCAAAGCCAAACTAATAAAATTGTGGGGGTTCAACCATGACCTTTTTAATTAAATTACCATCACCATGCACACACATGTGCAAAACCATAATTAAAACATGCATAATCATAATTTAAACAATAGAAAATAATATTCAATAATATACATTCAAACCGCTCAACCTTGATTTTAAAACCATAATTAATGGTTCATGAACAATGATTCAAATATATGCTTTTAGTAAACTAACAACGAGGGAAGAGTCACATGCCTTAATTAAAAAGATTCACAAAGAGAAAGTGATCCTTAAGCCGTTAGATTACCATTTTGGAGAAACCCTAACCAATTTTTCTTGAGAGGATTTTTGAGAGAGTAAAAAGGATGTTTAATCTTGTAAAGAGTGGAATGAATGACCAAAAAGTGTTATAGGGATGTATGGTCTTAAGGTTTTTATGTGGTAAATGTCTAAAGTTCCCCCAACTTAAAACTATAAGAAGACCGCTAGTGGTTATAGGTCGACCCATTGACTTGTGAACACAACATACATGTATAGTCGTCACCAAGAAAGTTAATTAGACACCCACACACTATTTACCATCCGACTTCATGAACCCATTTATTATCAGACCATACGACTTGTATAGTCTAGTTGTACTTAAGAAAGAACCCAAGAGATTGGACAATAGACAACATATGACTTAACCTTACCACTCATAACCTATCCTCAAGACTCTTAGAGAGCCACTCATAATCAAAGTCAAGTCAAGTTACTAACTTTTTGATTTGACGAAGGATAGACCAAATGACCCATCACCACCTCTAGCGACCCATACTACCAAGTAGTAACCATAATAGAACCCAAACCACCATTCACTAGATACCTAATGACTAGGGTGACCTATCTCGTACCCATACCATATGAATCATATGATCTCAAAGCTCAGTAAATTTTCAAGGGCCAAAACCCAGGGTATTTTACTATGAGATGGGAAATCTAACTAGTATGAGCTAAAAAAGAGTGAATAAACATGAAAACTAACTGCAAGATAGGGCATAAACATGTATTGGATAAAAGTGAATATCTTAATACTCAGTTAAGAAAACATAAACTTACCATAAACTGAAACATGAACTGAGGACTGTGGGAACTAACAATAACCAACATACACCAATTTGAGCATATTAGGGGCTAATCTATAACCCTAGTTGGAAGAGTGCTAGTACTTTTCCATAGGTACCAACACTGGCTGGCATGGATCAACTAAAATGATGTCTTAAAGGACTTGGGTGCCAGTCCACAACTGGTGGGTGGCCGCTCATAACCTATGATGGCACCGTAGTTCTAGAACTTAGGCACTTCTACTAAAGGTCTCTGTTCTCCACTGATGGGTGAGATTTCTTTTTTGCATTCACTCAGTGCTATGTACCACTCCCTAGTTAATGACATTGAAAAATAAATTATTCATTGTAATTAAATTATGAAAATATCAATCAAGGATAATCTTAAGTGCTCAGGACATGAAAAAACATGTGTGCATCAATTCCTAGGTATCTGGTGTTCATAACCCACCAGCTTTTGGCTAATGCTACTGAACATAGTAACATTAAAAGTTGATCATAATAGAAAATTCCATAATTCAAGCCAAAGCTCCATAATTTATCATAATAAGGGAATTCTTGATATTTGAACATGGGAAGATGCTACCATTAGGGGAAAACATGTACTCGTGCTTTATTTAAAAAAATAAACTAAAGGAATTAAGTAAACTCATAATTTACCTAGAACTCAATTCCTGGAGGGTTAGGAATTAAAAAGTTATTAGATTCAAAGTATGGAAGGAACCCATTGATGAACTCCCACATACTGGAGGTGGAAGCCTTGGAGAAATTCATAGAGTTTGTGCTTGAAGATGTCGAACCCTACTCTGCTATTTGAGAAGAGAAAATTAACCCTATTGCTAAGTGTCAATTAATTTTAAGACAATCAGGAATTTAGGGAAGTTTGGGCATATATACCACCTTTGAGAAAGCCTAAACAATGTTGGTTAGGACTTTAAAGATTGGGAAAGCACTAAACAACCCTTTTTAAAACATGCAAGATAAAGCTGATACCAATCCTAACAACTGAGGTAACAACTTGGTTCGTGACATTGAGTCGTATTTATAGGTTCTACACCTTGGGATTTTTATTGTTATGACAAGGACTTTCCTTCTGATGACACATTAGGTCTTGTAATGGGTTATTATTAGGAGTTATTATCAGGAACTTAATTTTTAAAATTTTTTTGTTGTGATGTTGGGTCCACCTAATGACTTGTTAGGACTGATAACAATTCGTATGCTGGACTTATCACCGGTGAGCTAAAATATGGAATCCCTCATTATTGTGGAAACAACTCCATACAATAATTCATTCTATATGACAATGGGTGGTATCCAGAGTCGTTGTCACTAGTAGTTGACAGTCCCTCAAGCATATTTTCCAAAACTTCTTACTATGATATTGGATTAAGGTAAAACTAGTGGCATTAGAAAGCTAATTCAATGGACCTTCTGGTAGGTCTAGCACTGAAAATTTTGGGGTATTATAATATCTCCCCTTGTGATCATTTGTCCCTAAATAAAATTGACTAAGCTGAAGTACTAGGGTAAAAAGCTAAAATTTTGCACTGAACACTTACTTGAAGAACCATGAGTGGATATCCATTTCTATGAATAATGAATGGACCGACCAAAACTCATGAATACATGCTATGACATAAAAGCAGCTGGATAGCTAGAGATAGAAATTAAAGAATTAATTAAGAAATAAATTAAGGTAACTATTACCTCAAGTTGGAACTAAGTTTGAGGAGAAAAGGTCGGGGTACTTGGCCACCATGTCTTCTCTGCATCCTAATTAGCTCCCTGAACTTACTGATTTCTACACAGAACTTTTATCTAAGCGACTTTTTTCATTCTCCATTCTATGAATCTGATGACCAAGGACCTCAACTGGGACTTTTTCATAAGAAAGGCTCTTTTCCATGCCAACCCTTTCTAAAGGTACTACTGAGGTTGGATCACCAAAGAATTTATCGAACAAGGAATCATGATATACTAGATACACTGATGCTAAATCTATTGGTAACTCCAACTCATCGGCTAAATTACTATATCAACTAAAAATCTTGTAAGGAACAACATAACAGGGACTGAGATTTTCTTTCTTAACAAACCTCTTCACCCCTTTCATAGGTGAAAGTTTGAAGTAGACAAAATCACAAACATCAAACTCAAGCTCGCTTCTCCTCACATATGCATAGGATTTCTAATGACTTTGAGCCATCTTCAGTCTTTCTCTAATAAGTTGATCTTCTTCCATCACCTTATGCACTAAATATGGATGGTATAAGAAACTCATATTATAGTCTTTGAACAACTCTACCCACCTTTTCTGATAAAGATTTAGATCTTTCTAACTAAATACATACTGAAGACTTTTATGATTAGTGAACACATCAACATGAACTCTATAACGATAATGCCATTAGATCTTTAAGGCAAAAAAAACTGCTGCCAATTCAAGATTATGTGTCGGGTAATTCTTATTATGAGGCCTGAGTTGCCTAAAGGCATATGTTATAACCTTGCCTTTCTGCATCAATCAACAACCAAGCCCAACTCTGGAAGCATCACAATAAACTACAAAACCATCTAAACCCTCTGGTAGATTTAAAATTAGAGCGAAGGTAAGTCGAGTCTTCAACTCATGAAAACTTTTCTCTCAAGAATTGGACCACTAGAATTTGATATTCTTTTGAGTTAATCTAGACATGGGAGAAGAAATAGAGGAAAATCCTTTATCAAACCACCTATAATAATTGGCTATACCCAAGAAACTCTTGATATCTTATGGAAAAATAGCTGTGGGCCAGTTTCTTACTACTTTGGTCCTTTGAGGATCAACTCGAATGCCTTCACTGGGATAATATGACCACTAAATGCTACTAATTTCAACTATAATTCACACTTCCTGAACTTAGTGAATAACTGGTGATCTTTAAGAGTCTACAAGACAATCCTTAAATAATCTGCATGTTCACCCTCTTTCAGAGAATAAATGGGGATGTCATCTATGAGGACTATAATGATCATGTCCAAGTACTATTTGAGCACCCTATTTATCAAGTCCATAAGATCTACAGGAGCATTCATTAATCCAAAAGATATAACAATGAATTCATAGTGACCATACTAAGTTTCAAAAGCCATTTTGGGAATATCACAATCTCTAACTCTGAGCTGATGATAGCTGGATCTGAGGTCTATTTTAGAGAAAAAATATACACCCTAAAGTTTCTTAAACAAGTCATCAATCCTGGGGATGGGATACTTATTCTTGAATGTGATTTTGTTAAACTAATGATAGTCGATTCACATTCTAAGAGAGCTATTTTTCTTTCACATAAAAAGGACTGGAGAACCCTATGGAGAGATACTCATCCTGATAAAACCATTTTCTAAGATATATTTTATTTGTTCTTTTAATTTTGAGCTCGGCTAGAGCCATTATGTAAGGTGGAATTGAAATAGGTTAGATATCTGGAAGGAGATCTATTCTGAAGTTAATTTCCTATTTTGGAGAAACTCTATGAAGATATTTAGGAAACACTTATGGAAATTCATTTACTATAAGAACTGACTCAAGACTTAAGATTTCTGACTATGATTCCTTGACTCAAATAAGATGATAGATGCGTCCTTTGGAGATTATTTTTTTTGGTCTTAAGAAATGAAATAAAATGACCTATAGGAACAAAGTTAGTACCTTTCCAATCTAAGATTGGATTATTTGGAAACTGAGACTAGTCTACTCTATTTCTATAATTAACTGAGGTATAGCAAGAGTGGAACCAATCCATGCTACTAATAACACCAAAATCGATCGTGTCTAATTCTATAAAGTCAACTGAAGTGACATTTTGGGATACTATTACTTGGATATTATTGTATCAATTTGGCTATAATTGTACTACCTACTAGAGTAGAAACTAAGAAGGGTTCTACCAGGATTTTGGGATTAACACCAAAATCTACTGCTATAAAGGGAGTCACAAAGTAAACTATGGCTCTAGGATCTTGATGCATAAACATAAAGGTGGAATACATGTAACATAATAGTAACCACATTAGGAGAACGCTCCTGATCCTTATGAGTATGAAGGGTATAGATCCTACCTTGACTCTATCCACTAGTTGCACCAGAAGTGGCACCCTACTAAGTCGAACAACCAGTTGGAACTGCTAAATAGTTAGACCGGCTCTACTGATGAACATCCTTATCTATTTGCACAGTCATAGGTCAATCTCTCACCCTGTGTCTTGACGTGCCATAGCAAAAACAAGCATCACTACCGGCCATGTACTCACCCTTGTGTTTTTTCCATATCTCCTGCAAATTGGGTTAGTGCGAGCACTATTACATTACCTAAGGAATTAGAGCTAGGTGTACTATCTTGAGTGTCTTGTCTGAACTTGGGCACTAGAGAACTAGTAGAATTTGGGGAAAAAGTTGAAGATATCTGGTGGAACTAAGAATGATTTCCAGCATTAGACATCTACTAAAAGAAATTAAAGCTACTAGTTCTGGCCCACTTATTCTCCTTTTTTTTTTTTTGGATCTTCTCCTTCTCAATCTATTAATCATAGAAGATCAATATAGAGATGACCATCTCCTTAACCAGCATGGTCTTCCTATACTCTTTGACCATATCCTCAAAAACACTAAACACAAACTTACTAATTCACGCCCTAGAATCAACCACCATAGTTGGATCATACCTTTCTAATAGAGTAAACTTTAGTAAATACTCAATCACACTCATGTTGCCTTGCTTCAAGTTTATGAACTCATATACATTGTCCTCTCTCAACTCAAGTGGAAAGAGCCTATCCAAAAATGCAGCACCAAATTCGTCCCACTCTACTGACCCTATATTTACACCTTTATCTTCTTTCCACTACTTAAACTAGGTATGAGCCACTCCTTGTAGTTGATGGGAAACCAATTTATTACTTTAACTTGATGTGACACCCATGATCTCATTCACTTTCTAAGCACTATCTAAGAACTCTTGTGGAGCCTCTTCAGACTTAGACCCAAAGAATATCGGTAGATTCATTCGGATAAAGTTTGTATTGTAGTCACCACTGCATTTACTGTTTGGTTAGCTGGGGTAACAAACTATTAGTTATTTGAGCAGTCATTTATTAGGATAATATTATGAAAGCATCCCTAAGCTCAACATAAGAGACCTTCTTATTCAAAGAGTATTTGGGAACTGTCAATGGTGCTTGCTAGTTCCTATTTCTTCTTTTGTTGGTTCTCTTAGGAGGTATTTTCTATAAATGGGTAAAGGAAAAGTTAGAAAAGGAAAATTAATAGAGTTTACACTCTATCGCATAGCATAAATAAAAAATAGGTAAGACATTCCTAGAACATTTTGTAGCCTTTCGCCCATAAGTGTGGCATGCTTCACACCCATAAATAAGACTCTACTTAATGTACTTTTTAGACACCTTAGGATACTTTAAACTTGAGTCTAATTCCAAGTTTGTCACGACATGAGACTACACCCTAGTTGTACTACAATGCCTAAGGGCATAAGTGACCCTAATCTGAACCATGTCCTAGTATGCATTAGGATACATAAGAAACTAACAAAATACTGGGCGTAACCTAAATAGAATAACTGGTAGAAATCATATTAATATAAAACTAAATATCAACCTAAACTAGAAATAGAACTGTTTGACAAACAATTATGCTAAAAATCTAAACATCTATTTGAAAGCCTCTAAAAAATAATAAGTAGTTGGGACAAACCCCTAACTAACTACAACTGACTAAAAATAAATTATTAATAACTGGTCCTCAAATGATGAGGACTCACCAGATACTACAGCTAATGTTATGACAACATGATAAGCACGATCCGAGTACTGCACATCCAAACCTATATTATGAGACAATATAGCATAAAAAAGTATGTGATCAACACCTTAAATGTACTCAGTGTGTGAGATAGGAAATCTAACTAGTATGATCTACATATGAATGCATGAACAAAAAAACTAAATGCAATACCAAGTATACACATATATTGGATAATATTTAATAACTGAATACACGATCAAGAAAACTTGAACTAAACATAAAATAAAATATAAACTAAGGACTCTGGGAGCTAACAATAACAGACATACCCAAATATGAGAAAATTAGGTTAAAACTTGTAACCCTAGTTGGAGAGGTGCTTGTACCTTGCCAAGGGTACAAACATTAGCTAGCATAGATCTACTAAACTAATGTCCTGAAGGACTAGGTTGTCAGTCCTCAACTAGAGGGTCACTCCTCATAACCTATGGTGGCTTTGTAGTTCTAGTACTTAGGGACTTTAACAAAAAGTCTAAGTCCTTTACTAATGGGTGAGACTTTATCCCTGCGTTCACTATATTCTATGTACCACTCCTAACTGAATGACACTAAAATCTAAATTATTCACTGTAATCATATTATGAAAATATCAATCATGGATAATCTAAAGTGCTCAAGACATAAAAACACATATATGCATCAATCCTTAGGTATCGAGTGTTCATAATCCACTAGCTTTTGGCTAATGCAATTGAACATGATAAAATTAAAAGTTAAATACAATAGAAAATTTCAAAATTCAGTCCAAAGCTTCATAATTTATCATAATAAGGGAATTCATGATTTTTGAACATGTGAAGATGCTACTCTTAGGTGAAAATATGTACTCATGGTTTACTTACAAAAATAAATAAAGGGAATTAAGTAATCTCATATTTGACCTAAAACTCAATACATGGAGGGACATTAAACTTTGGAATTGGGAAGTTTCTAGGACTCAATGGATGAAAGGAACCCATTGATAAAATCCCATATGCCTAGAAGTGGAAGCCTTAGAGAAATCTTTAGAGTTTGTGCTTGCATTTGAGGAACCCTAATTTTCTATTTAATAAGAGAAAATCACCTATTTTGCTAAGTGTTAATTAATTTTGAGACCAAATAGGGAACTTGGGAAAGTTTAGACTTATAAAAAACCCATGGGGAAGCCTAAAATACGTGGGTTAGGATTTAAAAAGAATGGGAAAAGACTAAACAACCCTCTTTAAAATGTGCAAGAAAAAGTTGATACCAGTCATAACGAATGAGGTAATAACTCATAAGGTAAGGTAACGAGTCACGGCCTAGAGTCGTTGTTAGAGGTTCTATACCTTAGGCTTTTACTGTTATGACAATGACTTCCCTCTTAATGTCTCGTTGGGTTTGATTCTGGGTCATTAATAGGAGTCATTGTTAGGGACTTAATTTTTGAATTTCTTTCTGTTGTGATGATATGTCTACCTAATGACATGTTTGGACTGACAACGAGTCATATGCTGGACTTTTCAACACTAAGTTGAAATATGGGATCCATCACTTTGTGGCAATGACTCCATACAATAACTTATTATTTCTAAAAATAGGTCATTACCAAAGTCATTATTACTAGTAGTTGATAATCCCTCAGACAAATTTTCTAAAACTTCTAACTATGATATCAGATTAAGGTAAATCTAGTAGATTTTAAATGCTAATTCAATGGAATCTCCTCTAGTGAGTCTAGAGCTAAAATTCTTGGAGTATTACACTAACCTTTGAGGGATTTGTATCCTAGTTATTCTAGCTGGTGTGGTTATTATAGGTCAGCAGGACCTTTAAGTTTTAGTATAGCGCCTGGGGTATGTTATGGTTGTGGGGCTTTAACACCTTTAAATTTTGAGAATCTTTATTTTTGGCCTCCCTGTGCTTAAAATATTGATTTTCGACTTAGATCATACTTACGTATATAAAAAGGGTGCCCCAAAAGAGTTTCAAAATTTTCAAATGGGGTTCGGGGTAGTTTTGGGTCATATCAACGTGATACGGAGGCTGGCTGTCCATGATAGCCTTCATGACACAAAGGTTATTCTTTGCGTTAAGGTCCATGGCATGGAAGTTATTTTCTACGGTAAGGTTCGTGCCGCGAACCTATGTAAATTTTAACTATTTAATTTAATTATAATTTAGAGATAGGTAATGAGACCCTTTAACTTATAAACAAACTTCAAACATTATATAGGCATATTCCCATCAGTTTTCATGAAACTACATAAATTATTTCACTCTCTAACTCCAAACCCTAAGAAAGCGTAAGGGTTTCAACTTACGTTCATCACGTTCAAAATTCTCTATTGCTTACAAATCTGTGTGTCCGAGGAATTTTACTCATCCCCAATTATTATTTTATCAAAAGAATATATTAATAATAGTATCTATGTGATTTATTGATGATTTTGAATATGGGTTAAGGGCTTTTAAAATATTATTGATGCAATTGATTTTCCCATAGTTTATATGAAATTATTCACGCTTAACTGATGATTTTGAACTTCTGCGGTGAATGGGTATAGTGAATAAACTCGAGGATTGTGATTTCTCCTTATTGTGAATATTGACAATTGAAGTGTTAATGACCTCAAACTAATATTGTTAAATTGGTTTTGAATATGAAAAGTATGTACATTGAACTATTCTTGAACTAATGGATAGTGGGAAAAACTAATAAAACATAACGATTTTTAAATTGAAACAAGGGGGTTATGAATTCCCCCAAGTAATGATGATTGGTTTAGCATGTTGATGTTACCTAACAAGTGTAGTTGGTATGGCGATACCTACAGTGAAAGCCTTAAGGTGTAAATGGTTCAATAAATGGGATTGTGTGATAAATATTTCAATTGGGATTAAAAGAGGGTTGTGTAGCTGGGTCATGAAAGTGGAGGTCTCGAGGGACCAATACTAGCAACAGTGTTTGTCGACATGGGGTTTGAAATGGCCTAGCATTTGAGTCCCCTCGCTTATGACCAGGTGGTTTGAGTCCACCTTATTAAATTATTGGGAGGTTTGAGATCCTATATTACATTACATTATCGGGTTCTTAAGTCACCTTAGTATATAATTGGGAGGTTCAAGTTCCCTGTGCATATAAATAAGATAATTCTCCTACTCGTGCGGTTACATACCTGGGTCCCGATTGGGGGTGAGAGATGGGGCCCATATACCTGTGGGTACTATTGTATGATGATTAAGCTACACAATCCAGGCTAAGGTTTTAAAGTACATGTTAGACCTTGTTTCCTACCCCGACATATGATATATATATGTATATGCATTTGATTATGTGCATAGAATTTTAATGATTTTTAACTATTGATCATGGTATGATGTTATCCTATATCTCTTAGTTACATGCTAGCGCTCTAATCGCTAATCATCTTTTGACATTGTATCCCTATACGATGTAGGAACAGGCCATACTTCTACTCTTCCTACACAGTGACTAGGTGATTATGGGACAACTCGCGATTCAAACTGAAGTTTTCAGCTTCCATTCTTTGGAAGACCCCATTTTATATTTTGGGTTTCATTTTGTATTGACTTCTTATCATGAATTTGTTTTTTTCTATGGTCGGGGGATTTTCCTGACTAATTTACCTTTGGTTTTGTTAGATGCTTTGTTGGACATGTACCACAGACATAGGATTATTTGTTGAACTTTTAAACTTCTTTGAGTCTGAATCACATTCTTCTATCTCATTTTATGTTAAAGTTCTAATATTATGTTGTATTACAATCTAGTTTCTAGGCTAAGGGGGAGGTCTTTGGTCCTTGGTGGACTTGAGATGACCTTCACAAGGCCATGGTTCAAGTCATGACAAAGTTTGTATTAGAGCCTACGTTCATGGTCAATTAGTTTCCACAAAGCCATGTCAAGTAAAGTTTCTTTTATAGGTGTGTAGCATGCCACATATATATAAGAGAGGTTATGATGTATTTAAGAATATTTCCCTTCTTGTTTTCTTACTTTTGGGATATAGAGTTTAAAGTCTTGAATTCCTCTAATTCTTATTTATTCTGCTTTTAGATTATGCCTTCTAAATAAGGTGAAGTTGATGGAAACTCATCTGTCTCGCCTGAGGATTCTGTGGGTGGATCTCATTCAACTTATAGGGTATAGACCCAGTCTAGGGTCACTACTTCTGATTATCTTCGTGAAGTTCCACCTATCCCCCCTGATACTTCCCCAATTGGTGACACCCATACTTAGTCACCTTAGAAAGATAAAACTAATTGACCCAGTTAGTGACATCTTAATCATGTTGGATGAGTTTTGCTAATATTATAGAGAGTTCACCTAAGGCCATTAGAGTTGGCCAGTTTATGAGGTTGATCCCTCAAACTTTCACTAGTACTGAGGTTGAGGAGGACCCTAAAGGTTTTATAAATTAGATGGGGAGTATTTTTTGAGTTATGCATGCTATGAATATAAAAGATGTGTATTTCACTGCTTATGTGTTAAAGGATGTAGAGTACCAATGGTACAAAAAGTGGAAGAAGGTCAAGGGTGATGATGCTGAGTTTACCTTATGGGAGGATTTCTCTTGTGCTTTTCTTGATTGCTTCTTTCCTCATAAGTTGAAGAAGGAAAAATTTAAGGAGTTCATGAATTTAAAATAAGGCAGGATGATGGTGAAGGTATATGCCTTGAAATTCCACGAGTTGTCGCAGTATCCTCTTGAACTAGTTTCTAGCATGAGCACTAGAATGAGGAAATTTACTTTTGATTTATCTCATGAATTAATTTTGGGGAGTAAGTCTTTCTTATTAAAAAAGTATATGGATATCTCTCGACTGGTGGTGTATATGCTGCAGGTTGAGGAGGAAAAGAAAAAGCAAGCATATGTGGGGAAACGATAGAGTAAAAAGTTTTAATATTTAGATAAGGGTAGAGGTTAGCAGTAAAGCTCTAGAGATAGTGGGAAATAGTCTAAGAAGAAGTGGGAACACTCGGGTTCCTATTTGATGGCTACTGCACCTTACCCAAAGTAGTTCAAAGATAGTTATTTTTAGAATAGTGATGGTTATAGGGTACAGGCTGCACAATCTTAGGTTAATGGGGCATAGTTAGCTCTATCATATCCTTCTTGTAGATTCTATGGATAGTTGCACCATGGTCCATGTGAGGAAGGGTGGAATAGGTATTTTAGTTACGGTCATATTGGTCATATGCAACGTGATTCCCTTCTAAGATTGCTTCTTAGGAAAATAGAGGTCCTGTTGCCTCTGCATCAACTTCTGCACTAAAGGTTCCACTTCTAGTACCGGCATTGGTCAGTACTATCTCTATGCTTTTACCACCTGTCAGGAGTCTAAGGCACTCTTGATGTCTTCACTGGTATGTTGAAACTCTTCTCTCATGATATATATTGCTTACTAGACCTAGGGTCCACTCTTTTTTTTGTTATCCCATTTGTGGTTGTGCATTTTAGTTTCAGTCCCGACTGTATTTTAGATTCTTTTTCTATTTTTACCTCGATGAGTGACTCAATGATTGCTAGAAAAGTCTATAAGGGTTATGTGGTATCTATTGGTGGTAGGTAAACTTTGGTAGATCTGTTTGAATTAGACATGTTAGATTTAGATGTCATCTTGGGGATGGATTTGTTGCATTCATGGTATGACTCCTTAGACTGTCGAACCCGTAAGGTCTTTTTCAAATTTCCTAATGAGCCAATTATTGAGTGAAGGAATTTCCTTTTCACCTAATGGAAGGTTCATAGGATATCTTAGAACCTAAAAATTAATTTCCAAGGGGTGTCTTTATTATTTGGTTTGAATTAAAGATTCTAACTCAAAGGTTCCTTTATTACAATCCATTCCCGTGGTTAGTGAATTTCCTGAGGTTTTCCCTAAATATCTCCCTAGTGTCCCTTCTAATAGGGAAATTAAGTTTGGGATCAATGTATTTTTAGAAACTTATCCTATCTCTATCCCTTCTCAGAGAATGGCTCCAGCCGAGATGAAGGAACTTAAGGAGCAGTTGAAAGATATTCTTGACAAGGGTTTTATCTGCCCTATTGTGTCTTTGCAGTGTGCTTCTATTCTTTTCATGTGTAAGAAAGATAGTTCTCTTTGGATGTTTATTAATTACCGTTAGTTGTATAAGGCGAGAGTGAAGAATAAGTACCCTCTTTCTAAGATTTATGATCTATTTGACCAACTTTAGGGTGCTAAGTATTTCTCTAAGATTGACCTTCAATCGGGTTACCATCAGTTAAAAATTAGGGAAGTGGATTTCCTGAAGACTATATTCCATACATGATATGGACATTTTGAATTCTTGGTCATGTTTTTGGGGTTAACAAATGCCCCGACAATATTTATGGATCTCATGAATCGGGTATTCCATTAGTATTTTTACTTGTTTATGATTGTGTTTAGAGATGATATTTTATTAAGTTCGAGGAGTGAGGTGTATTATGTCGATCACTTTCATGTTGTGTTGCAGACCCTGAAAGATCAGTGTTTGTATGCTAAGTTTTCAAAGTGTGAATTTTGGCTAAATGCTTTTACTTTTCTAGGTTATGTTATTTATAGTGAGGGGATAGTTGTGGATCTATAGAAAGTTATCGTGGTTAAGAAGTTTCCTAGATCCATGACTCCAATCTATATTTAGAGCTTCTTGAGTTTAGCTGGTTATTATAGAAGGTTTGTGGAGAGTTTCTCATTGATTATTGCACCTTTGACTAAGTTGACTTAGAATTAGGTAAAGTTTTTATGGTCTGATATTTGTGAGAGGAGTTTTGAGAGGTTGAAGAATAAGTTGACTTCAATCCCAATCTTGACTCTACCTGAAGGTAGTGATGGTTTTGTGGTCTATTATAATGCATCCCAGGTGGGACTCGGTTGTCTGTTAATGCAACAGGACAAGGTGGTTGCATATGCTTATAGACAGTTGAAGGTTCATGAGAAGAATTATCCAACTTATGATTTGGAATTTCTAGTTGTGGTATTTTTATTAAAAATCTAATATCACTATGTATATGGGGTCTATGTCAATATCTATTTAGATAATAAGAGCCTGCAATATGTGTTCACCTAAAAAGAGTTGAATCTCAGGAAGAAGAGATGGCTTGAGTTGCTCAAGGACTATGACATGAGTCTCCACTAACACCCAGGTAAGCTAATGTGGTTGCTGTTAGTTTAGAAGGTTAGCTATGAGGATTATATCCCATGTGGATTAAGATTAACGGGACTTGGTAAAGTATATTCACTCTTTGGCAAATCTTGGGGTTTATCTCTTTGATTTTGAGGATGGTGGTGTGTTTGTCAATAAATGGTAAAGTTATCTCTTTGTGCTGAGGTAAGGTGAAATAGTTGTTGGACCCTATCTTAATGGAAATCAAGGATGATGTGGTTAAGTAGAAGGTGATGTCTTTTGGAATTGGGGGTGATGGTATCTTGAGGTACCAAGAGAGGTTGTGTGTGCCCGATGTTAATGGGTTGTGAGGTAGAATTTTGGCCGAAGCTCATGAGTTGCGTTATTCGGTTCATCTTGGTTCGATAAAGATGTATCATGACCATAAGGATATCTACTGGTGGAATAACTTGAAGAGAAATATAGCTAATTTTGTGTCTAGGTGAATGGTATGTCAACAAGTGAAGGTGGAGCACTTGAAGCCTGGTGGGTTGTCTCAAGAAATTGAGTTTCCTGTGTGGAAAAGGAAAGTGGTAAATATAGATTTTGATACCAGTCTTCCACAGACTAGGAACCAGTTTTATTCTATTAGGGTCATCGTGGATAGGATGACTAAGTCTTCTCACTTCTTATCGATGAGGATTAATTATTCTTTGGAGGACTATGCAATATTATTTATTAAAGAGATCATTAAGTTGCATGATGCTCTAGTTTCTATTATTTCTGATTGTGGTACTCAGTTTGCATAGCAGTTTTGGCGCTCATTTCAGAGAGGTTTAGGGATGAAGGAGAGCCTTGGTACCATTTTCCACCCGCGGATGATTGGGCAAGCGGAAAGGACAATTTAGACTCTGGAGGATATGCTTCGAGCTTGTGTAGTATACTTTGGTGGTAGCTAGGTTGACCATTTGCCTCTGGTAGAATTTTTTTAAGATAATGGCTATCACTCTAGGATTTGTATGGCCCTTTCTGAGGCGTTGTATGGTAAAAGGTGCAGATATCCTATTGGGTGGTTCAAAGTTGGTGAAACAAGGTTGTTCAACCCAGATTTAGTTCAGCAAGCTATGGTGAAGGTGATTCGGGATAGGCTTAAGACCATCCAGAGTTGCCAAAAGTCGTATGTAGATGTGAGGCGAAGAGAGTTGAAGTTTGATTTGGGTAATTGGGTGTTCTTAAAGATGCATCACATAAAGGAAGTGATGCAATTTGGTAAGAAGGGGAAGCACAGTACCCATTACATTGGCCCCTATCTTATTGTGAAGAGAGTAGGAAATATTGCCTACGACATAGACTTGCCTGCAAGTTTAGGTTTCATACACCCTGTGTTTCATGTGTCTATGTTGAAGAAATACATTGGTGATCCTTCCTTGGTGTTACCTATTTAGAGTGTCGGTATCTCAGTTTCCCTATCCTAAGTCCCAGTAGAGATCTCGGACAGACATGTTCGTAGGTTGCAGACTAAAGAGGTAGCTGTAAAGGTCCTTTGGAGAAATCATAAGGTAGAAGAAGCTACTTGGGAACCAGAGGAAGATATGAGGGCTAAGTACCCATTCTTATTCCATGTGTTGGATGGAGGAGCTTAAGGTATGCATTTTGAGTTCCTTTGTTATTATCTGAGTTTATCATTTGATTCTAGTGTAATATTACTTTTCTTGTGCGAAGATTGTCCTAGCTCTTAATTTAGGGATGAATGATCCTGGGGGGGAGGGGGGGAGGAAAATATAACACCCTTAAATTTTGAGCATTTTTATATTTGGCCTCCTCATGTTTAAAACATCGATTTTTGACTTAAATGGTACTTAAGTATCTAAAAGGGGTGCCCCAGAATAGTTTTGAATGTTCGGAGTGGTTTTGGGTAACAAAGGCTTATTGCCTCCATGATATCGATGAGCCATAAAGGCTGGCTATCCTCGGTAGCCTCCATTACATGGAGTTTAGTCCCCATGTTAAGGTCGGCGGCATAGAGGTTCGTCTTTGCAATAAGGTCTGTGCCATGGACCTATTTAAATTTCTGTTGTTATGTTAAATTTTAATTAGGATGAAGGGTAATGAGGTCCTTTCACTTATAAACAAACTTTAAATATTACATAGGCATATTACTATCATTTTCATGTAACAAAATTAATTATTTCACTCTCAAAGTCCAAATCCCAAGAAAGCATAAGGGTTTCAACTTACGTTCATCATTCGTGTTCCAAATTCTCAATTGTTTACAAATCTTTGTGTCTAAGTCATATTACTCTTCCTTAATTATTATTTTATAAAAAACATATATTTCTAATTGTATCTATGTGATTTTATTGATGATTTTGAATGTGGGCTAAGAGATTTTGAAATATTGTTGATGCAATTGCTTTTCCCATGGTTTATATAAAATTATTCATGCTTTATTGATGATTTTGAACTTGTGGGGTGCATGGGTATGGTGAATAACCTCGAGGATTATGATTTGTCCCAATTTGTTAATATTGACAATTTAAGTGTTAATGACCTCAATCCCATATTGTGAAATTGGTTTTGAATATGAAAAGTATGTACATTGAACTATTCTCGGACTACTGCATAATCGAAAAAACTAATGAAACATAATGAGTTTTAAATTGGGTTTTGAATTCCCCCAATTGATGATGAATGGTTTGGCATATTGATGTTACCTTTCAAGTGTAGTTGGTATGATGACACCAACAGTGAATGCCTGAATGTGTAAATGGTTCAATGAACTGGACTGTGTGATAAATGTTTTAATTGGGCTTAAAAGAGGGTTATGTAGCTACGCTGTGAAAGTGGAGGTCTCGAGGGGATAGTAATAGAAATCATGTATGCTGATCAAGGGGTTGAAATGGGGTTTGAGTTCCCTCGCTTGTGACAAGATGGTTCGAGTCAACCTTATTATATGATTGGGAGGTTCAATTTCCCTATATTACATTACATGATCGGGTTCTTAAGTCACCTTAGTAAATGATAAGGAGGTTTGTGTCCCACTTACATATTTATGATATTATTCTCAGATTCGTATGGCTGCACACATTGGGTCCTGACTAGGTGGTGAGAGCTGGGGCCCATATAGCCCGTGAGTACTATTATATGATGATTAAGCTACATAATCCAGGTAAGGTTTCAAAGTGCATGTTAAGCCATATTCCCTACCCATGCATTTGATTATATGAATAGAATTTGAATGATTTTGAACTGTTGTTCATGGAATTATATCATCCTATATCCCTGAGTTACATCCTAGTATTCCAACTGCTAACCATCCTCAGAGGATGTATCCTCACGCGATGCAGGAACTTGCCCTACTTCTACTCCTCCTGTACTGTGGCTGGGAGATCATGGGACAACTTGAAAGTCATATTGAAGTGGTGAGCTTCTATCCTTCAGATGACCCTATTTCATGTTTTGGGTTTTTCAATGTATTGAATCTTTATCACGTATTTGTTTTTAGCTATGGTTGGGGGTTGTCCCGACCAATTTACCTTTGGTTTCTTCAAAGCCTTTGTTGGACAAGTATTATGGACATGGGATTGGTTGTTGAACTTTTTGACTTCTTTGTGTCTGAATCATATTCTTCTATCTTATTTTATATGGAGTTTTTCTTTAATATTGTATTTCAGTCTGGTTTACTAGGCTAAGGCGGTAGTCTCTGGTCCTCGGTGGACTTGAGATGCTCGTCACGGCTACGCCTTGATTTGGTTCATGACAGAGGCCTTTCGTTATTTCTTGATAGACTATCCCAATCATGGGGTAATGTTTCTCATATCTCAAAGTGTTCCACTAATTAGAGCAGTACCTCTGCTAGATAGAGGTGGTATGCATGGTTGTCAGGGTCGTCTTGAGGGTGCGGAAAGTAGGATAGGTGATCCGTTAGGCACCCAGCTAGATGGCCAATATTTTTAGTTATATGCCGTACATAGTATACCGAAGGACGAGTCTTCATATGTTATTATTAAAGGTACAATTTTAATGTGCCATCAGGTGGATTTTGCTTTATTTGATATGGAATTCACTTATTTTTATGTATCTTCTTATTATTCTCCGCGGTTAGAGTTATCTTTGTATTCCTTATCTATTCCTTTTTGTATTTCTACTCCCGTTGGTGATTCTTTAGTAGTGGATCAAGTTTATAGATTATGTGTTTTAACTGTTCGAAATTTCGATACTCAGACCGATCTTATTATATTAAAAGTGGTGGATTTTTATGTGATTCTAAGCAAGGACAGGTTATACCCCTATCATACATATTGGATAGTTTTCCAAGACTGTTACCTAATCTATGCTTAGTATACCCCCGGTTGTGTGGTAGGGATAATTTGAGTGTGAGCCAAAGAGGATTATTTTTTATTTTTGGTCTAGAAGACTTATATCGAGGGGTTGCAAGTCCTATTAAGCTTATATTCATTATGTTAGAGTGGAGAGTTCGTCGCTTGAATTTTTTCCTATAGTTTATGAGTTTCTTTATGTTTTCCCTACCAATCTACCTAGTCTTCCCCATGAGCGCAATATTGAGTTTATTATTGATCTTAAGTCATGCACTTGACCGATTTCTATAGCACCTTACCATATAGCTCCTACTGAGCTTAAAGAGCTGAATTCTTAGCTTAGGACCTTCTAGGTAATGGTTTCATTAGGCCTAGTGTGTCTCCTTAGGGTGCTTCTATCTTGTTCATAAAGAAGCAAGATGGTTCATTGCGTATGTGTATTGATTACATAAAAGTTAATAAAGTGATGGTGAAGAATATGTATCTTATGCCTTGCATTAATGATTTATTTGTTCAACTTTAGAGAGCAGCAATATTCTCTAAGATTGACTTGAGGTCTAGTTACCATCAATTGAGGATTCTAGTTGAGGACATCCCAAATACTTCCTTCAAAGCTGTTTATAGTCATTATGAGTTACTAGTGATATCCTTTGGGTTAAACAATACCCTAACTTTGTTCATAGTTTTGACAAACCACATGTTCAGGCCTTGTTTAGATTCTTTCATGATTGTGTTCATCAACGACATTCATGTGTATTTGAGGAGTAGGGAGGAGTATATGCAAGATTTGAGGATTATGCTCCAAACTATGGGAAATCATCAGATTTTTGTCAAATTCTCTAAGTGTGAGTCTTTTCTTTAGTCGATGGCATTCCTAGGACACGTGGTGTCTAAGAATGGGATCATAGCAGACCTAGCAAAGATTGAAGCTATTCGTGATTAGTCTAGGCCTACATCTCCGTCTAAGGTTTGCAACTTCATTGGTTTGGCTGGTTATTATAAGATATTTATTGAAGGTTTTGCTACCCTTGCAGTGTCGATGACAAGATTGACTCGAAGGAGGTTCCTTTTTAATGGTCTGAGAAGTGTAAGTCAAGCTTTCAAAAGATCAAGGGATTTCTCACTTTAAATCCTATATTGGCTCTTCAAGTTGAAGGTAGGGATTCACCCTATATTCTCATTTTTAATCCCAAACTTGAATATTCAAAACTAAGTCATCCTATCAATAATAAAACTTATCATTCAATTCACACATAATATATCACACATCATCAACGAAGAAGAGTAGACAAAATCCTACCTTAAAGTCGAACCGCAAAATGTTACATAATTCACCACACGTCCATTTTCACTTCACAATCTCAAAAATACCATCACACTATAAAAATATTAATCTACTCATCAATATGAGTCTAATGATAACCCATTGCACTATTGTCTTCAGGTCCAAATACGACACCAAAAACCCCAAGTGGGTTCCACTTATGTAAAATGCATTTCTGAGGTCAACTCAACGTTCATACATGAATAAAGAATCATAACCCTCAAGAAATAGGTGAAAACAAAGCAAATTTGGGGCTAAAATTGGGATTTTTGGCAGAGAACCAAGAAATTCATCAATAAAATGATGAAATCTTACCTTAGTTTTGATGATAATCACGATAAAAGATTTCAATTAAGCTCCGAAGACACCCACAAAACTCAATTTTGAGTTATTACACCCATTTAGGGGTTTTAGGTCTCAAAGATAGGTCACAATGTCCAAAACGCAGCCTATAAGGTTCTTATATACCCAAACCAGGTATGGGGATATCACTATCACGATACGAGGGACCATGATCACACTATCGTGATTGCAATAGGTCCTGTGTGATGCACCTGCAGAGTTAAAAATTGTTTTTGACCCCTGAAACTCATTCAGACTTTTTTTTCTCAAACGAACTATGTACCTCCACTAAATTCAATGTTATGACATGTTGGAGAAGTCAAGTTTTACATTCAAGGTCGTTTAGATGAATTATTGCCCCTAAACCCATATCTACCAATTTTCCCACTTTCTGACCAATAGGTTGAAATGTTTTCGGGTAAATTGGGACCCTAACAAAAAGTCTACCTAGCGTAAGATTGATATTCCAATCTGTTGGCACAGTTGGAATTTGCATTCGAGATCTTCTTACTGATGTTTTTCCCGGTGGCCATTTAGAATAAGCAAAGACTTCAAAATAGGGAATTGGCTTTATAAAACCAAATAAACTACCCGATAACCAAACCGTTAGTACCAGCAAGCCACAAATGACTTAGGAAATCTATAAAGAAGCTCAACCAATGAAAATAAGTGGGAATATGAAAAATGACTGGAAGGATTATTACAATATCCACTACTAAAGGACATTTAGCCCCGAAAGTCAACATATTGAAAGAATCTCAAAAACTCAAAAGGTTGAGGTATTGGGCCCGAATGCTCTAAGAATGAATTCCTAGATAACCTCAATAAAGAGAAAATATTTCTAAGGGATTTTGCAACAGGTGTCCTTTTTTTTCCAAATAGTATCTCTTACTATACTTATAACTAGGCAAAACTCAACTTCAACCACCAACTGGTATCCAAATGAATCGAAAAATGCTGATGCATGTAAATTTGTACCACACATGCTAATACCATCCCTAAAACTCACACAAACCCACAAAGGCTCATTTAAGCCAAAAACAAACAAAGACACGAGTCATACAACTTACTCCAAATCTGAATTTACACTTCCACTATCAAACTATACTTTTATCTACTTCGAACAAGGAGGAAAATAACTAGAGTCCTGTCCGCGCAATCTCATCATAGAGAACTCAGTGAACTGAAGTTGATACAGTGAAAGTCCATAGGTTAAACATGAGAATTAGCTCATAAGGCATTATCTGGGAACATAAACGGAGATAACGAAGGAATGTAATCCAAGACAATGCTATAACTATACCAAGAGGCAATCAAAACTGGAGTCCGAATGATCTAGGCATAACTAATCACCACTAGATGATACCTTCTAGCATGTCCCATCAACTAAGAATGGAGCCATACTGAATCCAACTCAAGTACTTTACTCCCACTAAGTATATCATCCAAAATTCGTGAAGAAAACTAAAGACCGAGGTCAAAGCTGAAGGGACCAATACTGTGTCCATGGTCTATCTTTTGAACACTTATGAACTATAATCCATCTGAAGTCGAGACTACCGAATAGGTAACCATGGAGTAGGCTCAACCAGCCTATAAATGAAATCTAAACTGAAATGAAATTAAAAATAAAAGCTACACTCAGCTCCACAACTCTAAGCTGAATCTCTATCCCAAGGCTGAATTGCTCGATCTATACTATACTAAACAAACCTGAAGACAGGTAGTCATTAATACATCAAATCCATCATGACTCTCAAACCGCCATTACAAGGCGCCAAATCCAAAATTAAGCAAAGAAATCCAAACCAAGGTCGAATACATATATCGACCATACTGTCTTAATCAGACATACCTACACTAAATTATGCTGAACCAAAATTGAAACATAGCCGCAAAACAAAATTATGAAAGGATATAAATTATTAGCTGAAACATAGAAGATCCACTCTATATCCACTGAAGGGCATATACTATCAAAATATGCTCAGAAACTTACCAAGGCTGCAAACAACACTAGTAAAGGAAAGAAATCTAGCAACTTTGAGAAAAGCAACCTAAGCCAAAAACTGACTAATCCAACACTACATCTCGACAAAGAATAGCCATATGCACATATGATTAAGGAGAAACACTCTACCAAGCCTTATTAGGCCGAACAACTCTGGAATAGGGATTTCCTGAATCCACCCAAGTAGGACAATCATAACTCAATCAAAGCAACAACTCAAGAAAAAAAATTTCTACATTGTCAACTCAAGAAGCGACCACTTTAAAGGCCACCTATTTTTAACTTTCCAACTCCACAAGACAAAATCATAACGCAGTAAGAAAAGAGCATCCAACCTCCATACTAATAGAAAGGGAAACCCATCACTAAGGAACTATCACGCCTCAAATCCTATTGAGGTAGAGAGGCACCCATAAACGTGAAGGCTCAAGAGCACCAATCCATAACCTTGTACTTATCATGCATGTAACTACAATAACCAAAAGTTGTTCCATATATGGATATAATTAATCAATATGATAAATAACAAAGAGATCAAAACTATATATACAAGACTTGGCTGTTGGGGATATAATATCTAAAAGATAAGACACCATCATGCTTAACTTCACATTGGTCTACAAATCCTCAAGAAGATAAATAGACACTTAGTTAAGGTTGGGAAAAATCCTCGGCATACTATTAACTTTTGCACAATACCAATATATATAAAATAAACTCAAAAAGTCCCGAATAAATATAGAGATCACCAATAGCCGCTGGATATCTTGGGCTCCTACTAAGAAGGAGTATTAGTAGGAGAACCTATACCTGCAGTATGAAATACAGGTCCCCCATAAGGAACGTCAGTATGAAAATATATACTAAATATGTATGGATAAAGTAACCACACATGATATAGGAACTCAATGAAAATCAGATACCACTTTTCTATATACTTGTTGGTTTAGGTATATTACATTCTTTTCTTCATTTTACCTTTCTTATGTTATAATATTTGTAAACTATATGATACAAATGACCATATGATCAATGATAAATAGATAAATTGGGATCGACCCGAGCTTGACTTACACCCCTTAGCTGCCACCCCTATATAAACATTGGGATTAGACCATGCTAGATTTACGTCCCTGAGCTGCCGCTCAAATATAAAGTATCGAGATCAGCCCATGCTATGCTTATGCCCTTGAGCTGCCACCCTTTTAATTCAGATTTGCATTACTTAGTTTATTTAGCCTTTGAGATTGTTACTTTAGTGGTCATAATATTATGGTACCTTGAAATAATAGTTTACCGATAAGAGATATGTGAATAAACACTTACTATAATAGAAAAGAGGTATGGAGCAGATTGTACATGAATGAAATGTTTAGGAGCTGAAAATAACATACAGGTCTTATTTGACTTAAAGGAGAACTCTTGAGACTTGCTAGTGAATGTAAAAACACAGACTTAATAATAAACATGTAGTAAGCTATTTTATCTGATTAGGGAGAGAGAACAAGGATGTTAAATAGATGGAGGATCATGTCCTGCCACTAGGTATCATTTACTATAGGAGAGCTTTAGAAGCTTACTTGTACCACACGTGTTGGATTTTATGCCTGTAACGCCCCAAATCTGGTACCCGGAATACCACACGATACTCACAACCTTGAAGGACCACAAGCTAACCCATGACTACTATCTGTAACTGAACACTGTATACCATCTTGTCTAAATGCTGAATAAAAGGCTAAAGGTCCATAAGGTTCAAAAATCTTATAAAATATAACATCTGGGATATGGTATATCAATACCAAAACAACTAAAATAACTATCTGAACATGCTAATCTAAAAGACTCTAAACTGTCTGAATAAGGAGTTGATGGAACATGTCCCCAACTAACTCTAACTGTTGAAATAAACAAAGAACTGAAAGAATGAAATGGTCAAATAATAACATCCTCAAATAATGAGGACTCACTGCTAGTCTGTCTGCTGAATGGCTAATCTACTAAGGATGCTTTGGAGCTCATGCTTCTGAACTTATGGTATAAAACACCATAGCATAAAAGAAAAGTATGCGTCAGTATGTGAGAATATACTGGTATGCAAGTAAGGTAAGCTTAATGCAAATGTTCATATGCATAAAGTATAATTAACTAACATGAACATGAACATGGATGTGTGAGGATACATGTATGAATACGTGATCTGTAACTAAAATAATGATAATACTAAATCTAAATACTGATAACATGAGTTTTGTATTAACTGAGTAACTGTGCCTAACAATCCTAATTCTAATCGAACTAGCTGAGTTCCATGCTAAATTATGTGACTGTATCTAACAGTCCTAAATCTGAAGAACTATCTGAGTTCTTTTACTGAGACTGAGACTGAGACTGAGACTATAGGAGATAGTCATCTAACTGACATGGCCTTAATAAGCTATTATAATTGAGTTGGGGTCCAATCTGTAACCCCAATTAGAAGGGTGTCAATACCGCACCACTAGTAAGGATAAGCTTTGAGTGACCCTCATCTAATAGTGTCCCCAAAAGAGAATGATGGGACCCTTGTCTGGCAGTGTTGATCCACCTCATCAACCCTCAACTGACAGTGTTAATGTCTCACCCTATGCTGGCTACATAGTTTTGGAATGCAAGGATTGCTTCTAAGGGACACACCCTCTACTGTCAGTGTATGCCCTCGTCCTTGGGTTTGCTCGATCCTGAATCCTACTCCCAATTGAGTAGACACTGAACTAATTATACTGAGATAAACTGGACTGAGTTCATTGAGTTTTGTGGATTGACGGAATGTTATTAAATCCTGTGAACTGACTGAGTTCATGAGATTACTGTGTTTTTTCGAGTCATGTAACTTACTAAATTCTTCTAATCATGCATGACTGAGAATATCATGAAATTGACACTGGCTCTAGGCTGACAACTTAATTATCAGATATAAATACCCCTAGGAATCGATAGCATAAAATTAATTCATAGAATAAGTTCTAAAGCACAGCAATGGCTACACATATATCCATAATTCATTGACTAAGAAATTTCATCAAACACTTGACATACTTTAACTTGTACATGAATGGGGATTTCATACTATCATACTATAATGGCACTTTTTCCTTCACTAGGCATTTAATCAAAAACATGGGGAGCATACTTTGGTTATACCATCATCAATGCATCTAATTATCCTTAATATTATATAAATCATCACACACAAGGATCAATTATTGGAACGTGTAAATTAAAACATGAATCAAAACCCCACAACAACATGGACATGAATTTCAATTTAACTAAATCATGAACATTCATAAATACACAGTCTTGGATGTTTTTAAAAGAGATTCTTGAGCTTCATGGGTGAAAGGGACACATGAATCATCACTTGACATACCTTGATTGTGATTTTCTTGAAGTTCTTGGACTTGAAGAACTTAAATCTCTTAGTTTCTTGTAGAAGGGTTGGGATCTTGTTCTTGGGGATTGATCTTTGAGAGAAATCCTAATTTGGTGTTGTAGATGAATAATGAAGTTATGAGCCATGGTCTAGTATAATTAGGTGTTAAAAAAGGTGGAAAATACTGAAACACCATTATAAAAATGCCTGTAAATTGCTAAACAGGATCTGCGATGGCTTGGGCGACGGTCTATCACTGGCTCGATGGCATGTTGACCTTCCTATCGTACTAGGCCAGAATGTGATATTTCAGCCATGGTTGCGATGGTTTGGGCGATGGTACATCACTATCTCGATAGTCCATCGGTCATTCCATCTTGCCTAGCTAGAAGGTCGACTCACTACCTCCACTGCGATGGTTTGGGCAATGGCTCATCGCTAGATCGACAGTTCATTGGCCCTTTCCATCGCACATGGGCGGTTTAGACTGCTTTTTATATTTTGCCCATAACTTTCTACCCCGATACCGAATTTAGGCTAATTTGGTATCGATGAAAAACTTATTCAATTTCCAACAAAATAAAAAGTCAAAATATTGAAAATTCCATGTTTATAAAAGTGGATTCATCCTTTAAAACAAGTATTTAATATTTTTGGGATGATTTTTAAGCTAGGTAGAAGTATGGGGTATTACAATAACTCCTCCTTGGAAATATTCATCCTCGAATGAAACTAATTTAGATGGGAGAAATGATAAGTTAAAGTACATACTAATCATAAAAAATTGAAACATGACTGCATGACTAACTTTACTGAGATTCATGCTCATTCTGCATATCTGATGCATGGTTTTATAACTGAGATGATTCATAAATGCATGACTGAGAGTACTGATAAGCTGATCATGCATATCTGATGCATGGTTTTATGACTAAGCTGATACATGACTGCATAACTGAGAGTACTGATAAGCTAATCACGCATATCTAATTTATGGTTTTATGACTGAGCTGATACATGAATACATGACTGATAGTACTGATAAGCTGATCACGCATATCTGATGCGTGAATACATAATTAAACTGATGTGAACATGTGAATAAATATGTAAGGGTAAGGATACCAAGTTTGAAATGAAAACTGAGCATAGTTTGTAAATGAAATTTAAACCTTAAGCTGAATGAACATAAGGAAAGATATTACCTTAGGATGGGTCTGAATTAACGGAGAAGATGTGAGGATACTTAGTCCACATATCTGCTTCTGCTTCCCCTAGTAGCTTTCTCAACGGACTGATTCTACCAAAGAACTTTGACTAGAGTACTTCTTTGTTCCTCAGTCTGCGAATCTGATAGTCATGAATTTCTACTGGGATTTCCTCATAAGAGAAGCTACTGGATCACCTATGCACTTCTTAAGAAAGGAGACATGAAAGACCGGATGCACTAAAGCAAGAAATGAAGGCAATTCGAGCTTATAAGCTACTTTGCCTAAGCGACTAAGAATTTTGAAGGGAACGACATATCGGGGACTGAGTTTTGCCTTTTTGCCAAACCTCTTCACTCCTTTCATAGGAGAGATTTTTAGGTACACATAATCACCAATATCGAAATCAAGATTCTTTTTAAGCACATCAGCATATGATATCTATCAACTCTGAGCTGTCTTGAGCCTCTCTCTGATTAACTGAACTTTCTCTAATGTATCGAAGACCAAGTCAGGCCTTACTACTACGGCCTCACTGACTTCAAACCAACCGATTGGAGATCTGAATCTCCTACCATAGAGAGATTCAAATAGAGATATTTAAAACTGGAATGATAGTTGTTGTTGTATGCAAACTCAATCAAAGACAAGTGGTCATCCCATCTACCTTTGAAATCAATTGCACACGCCCTTAGCATATCTTACAAACTTTGAATGGTACTTTTTGCTTGACCATCTGTTTGAGGGTGAAAGGCTGTACTGAGATGAACTCGGGTACCAAGACCCTTTTGGAACACTTTCCAGAAATGAGAGGTAGCCTAGGTACCTCTATCTGAGATAATAGACAATGGAACACTGTGTAATGTGACAAACTCCCTGATATAGAGTTTGGCATAATCCTCTGCTGAATAGGAGGTATGGACTGGAAGGAAATGAGCTGGTTTGGTCATCCTGCCTACAATGACCCAGACTGAATCATATTGATGATGAGTACTAGGCAAACCTATCACAAAGTCTATGTTCACTTCTTCCCACTTCATAGTAGGAATATTAAACTCCTGCATGGACCCACTAGTCTTCTGATGCTCAACCTTAACCTATTGACATGTAGAACACTTAGCCACAAACTCTATAATATCTTTTTTCATCCCTCTCCACCAATAGATTTCCCATAAATCATGATACATCTTAGTGGCCCCTGGATGAATCGAGTAACGTGCACTATGCACTTCTACAAGAATTCATTACCTCAAGTTATCTACACCTGGCACACACACATGATCCTGATAACGTAATACACCATCTGCCCTTTGAGATAAAACCTCAACCTTCTTATCCTTCACTGACTCTTTCAACTTGACTAGACTGGGATCTTTATCTTGTTTTTCCTTAACTTCAGAAACTAAAGATGATTCGGAACTAGTCTAAACCCATATACTACCCTCGACTGAATCGATTAAGTGGACACCTAGTCTGTCAAGATGATGAACTTCCTGATTTAGCTTCTTTTTACTGTCTTCAACCTGAGCAACACTGCCCATAGACAGTCTACTGTGAGCGTCAGTCACTACATTGGCCTTGCCCGAATGATAAAGAACACTTATGTTATAATATTTTAGGATCTCTAACCACCTCTCTGATAAAGATTAAGATCTTTCTGAGAGAAACCATACTAAAGGATCTTATGATCTATGAACACATCTACATGAACACCGTACAAGTAATACCTCCAAATATTCAAGGCAAAAACTATGGTTGCTAACTCAAGGTGATGAGTAGGATAATTCTTCTCATGAGGCTTAAGTTGTCTGGAGGAGTAGGCTATGACCTTACCATTTTGCATGAGGACAGAAGCCAAACCCACTCTAGATGTATCACAGTACACCACGAACCCAGCTGAACCATCTAGAAGAGCTAAAACTGGGGCTGAGGTGAGTCGAGTCTTGAACTCCTGATAAATCTTCTATAAAGAATCTGACCACTGAAAGTTGACTTTCTTCTGAGTCAATCTAGATATAGGGGATGCAATAGAAGAAAATCGCTCAACAAACCTTCAGTAATAGCCAACCAACCCCAAGAAACTTCTAATATCAGATGGAGAGATAGGGGAAGGACAGTTTCTTACTGCTTCAGTTGTTTGAGGATAAACTCTAATGCCATCATCGAAAATAATATGACCAAGGAATGCTACTGACCTTAGCCAAAATTTGCACTTACTGAATTTGGAGAACAACTGATGATTTCTGAGAGTCTGCAATACTATTCTGAGATGGTCTGTATGATCACGCTCACTGTGGGAATTAAAAAGAATATCGTTTATAAAGACTATGATGAACATGTCCAAGTACTGCTTGAACTCACGGTTCATCAAGTTCATGAAAGCTGCTGGGCCATTGGTAAGACCAAAGGACATGAATAAGAATTTGAAGTGACCATACCGAGTTTGAAAAGCTATTTTTGGAATGTCACATTCTCTGACTCTGATCTTATAATAGCCTGATCTGAGGTCTATCATAGATAAATAACTGGTACCCTAAAGTTGGTCAAACAAATCATCAATTTTGGGAAATGGATACTTGTTCTTGACTGTAACTTTATGGAGTTGACGGTAATCAATGTAGATCTTAAGAGAACCATCTTTATTTCCCACGAATAAGACTGGTGCACTCTATGGGTACACACTGGGTTTAAAGAATCCTTTTTCTAAGAGATCCTTCAATTGTTCCTTCAATCCTCTAGGTTTTGATGGTGACATTCTATATGACAGAATAGATATGGGCTGAGTATCTGGAAGAAGATTAATGCCAAAATCTATATCCCTTTTAGTAGGAATTTTTGGAAGATCTTTGGGAAAGACATCTGAGTATTCATTCACTACTAGGACTGATTCAAGAGTAGGAGTTTCGGAACTAGTGTCCTTATCTCGAAAAAGATGATAGACCCATCCCTTAGATATCATTTTCCATGCCCGAAGGTAGGAAACAAGCTGACCTATGAATGCTGAAGTAATACCCCTCCACTCTAGTATAGGTTCATTCAGAAACTGAATCTGGACCACTCTATTTTTGCAGTCGACCGTGGCATAGAAGGAAAGAAGCTAATCCATATTGAGAGTGATGTCAAAATCAGTCATCTCTAATTCGACTAAGTCCGCTGATGTGACTTTTTGAAATATCATAACTGGGCAGTTTCTGTATACTCGCTGGGCTATGATGGTTTTACCCACTGGGGTAGAGACTGAGAAAGGCTCTGCTAGAATTTTAGGACAGACTCCGAAATCAACTATTGTATAAGGAGTAACAAAAGATAAAGAATCTCCTGGATCTAGGAAAGCGTAAACATGCAAGTAAAAGATCTGTAATGTACCAGTGACTATATTAGGAGAATTTTCCTGATCCTAGTGGGATTAAAAAGTGTAGAGTCTATTTGGGCACTGCCCACTGGTTGCGCTGGAAGTGGCACCCTGCTGATTCAAGCAACCAGACTGAACTGAGGAACGGTTATGCTGACCCTGAAATCCTAACTAGGGACAATCTCTAACTTTGTGGCCTGGTTTGCCACATCCAAAATGCACATCACTACCAGCTCTGCAAATTCCCTTATGGTTCTTACCATAAGTCTGGCAAATTAGATTGGTCTGGGCACTACTAACACTGCCCCAAGATTTAGATCCTGGTGCTTTATCTTTGTTACCATCCCTGAACTGAGTTCCTACTCCCATCTGAATAGACAATAAACATAGATTAGTGAATTGAACTGGACTGAATTAACTGAGTTCTATTGACTGACGTAATACCAATGAGATTACTGAATTTCTGAGATTACTGAGTTTTCCTGAGTTACATGAATGACTGAATTTCTATGAACATGGCTCAACTGAGAGTATCTTGAAAACATGACACTGGCTCTAGGCACACAACTAATTTTCAGTTACAAGTACCCCCAAGACTTGATAGCATGAAACTGAGAAAGCATGACTTTCTTGAATACATGACCAACATCACAATCCATAATACAATATGTTGGAGATTTCATGAAGTAGAAGTTCTAAAGCACCACAAGGGTGACACATATATCCATAATTTATTGCCTAAGACATTTCATCAAATACTTAACATGTATGAACTTGTACATGAATGGGGATTTCATATTATTATACTAGTATGACACTTTTCTTTCACATAGGTATTTAATCAAACACATGGGGAGCATACTTTGGTTATACAATCATCAACACATCTGGTAATCATGGATACATCAATAAACATGTAAAATTAAGGGTTTATCATGATTATTATGCAAATCACCTCTGCTGTAATGGTTTGGGCGATGGTCCGTCGCTAGCTCAAGTGTCCGTTGGCCCTCATCGTTGCACCTGGGTAGTTTTGACTGCTTTCTATAAAACGATCATAACTTTCTACCCCAATATCGGATTTGGACGAAATTGGTATCATTGGAAAGATAATTTAATTTCTTACATGACAAAAAGTGAAAATCTTAAAAATTCCACGTATATAAAAATGGATTCATCTTTCAAAGTAAATTTCTAATATACTTGGGATGATTTCAAGCTAGGTAGAAGTACAGGGTATTACATCAGTATTCCTCAATTTAGCTTTAAGCTAGTACTGACATCTTTCTTTCAAATATCCATTTCTTCTAGAGTAAGTGCACGTGAGTTTTCTTTCTTTTCTTCTAACAATATTGACAATCTTCCTTTGAGATACATTAGGGTGGAATGCTCCTTGATAGACTAGGCCTCTACCATTATTAACACCTTGACTAGTCAAAGTAGAAATGATCTAGGAAGAAGCAATCCATATAACAGACTTGTTGAGCTCTTCTCTGAAAAAGACTAAGTCCCTTTCTAACCTTTCATTCTCGTGAAGTGCATACATAAGGTGTTTTTGTGAATTTGTCAATTTCCTTTGAAGATCAATTTGAAGCATTGAGTCTTCCTTCTCCCTTTACCATGTAAATCATTTACCTTTTTTAGTTGACTCATACAATTCAGATATTTATAGATCAATTTAGTGACCATTTTTATTCAGTCTCAGATATCTGAAGAGCTAAGGCAATCAACTCATGTTCTTGATTCTCTACTTTCTTCTCTAATACATTCTTCTCAGTAGTTAATTCATATACAGAGTCTGTCAAAAAACTAACAAGATTTATTATCTATATAGCAGTGTAGTTATCTAGGTTCTCCTTAAGATCAAAGAGTATTACCTCCTTTTCTTCTTCATACTCTATGTTTTCCAAAAATGCAAACATAAAATCATAGATAACAAGACTGTCTTCCGTTGCTAGAATAGAAATATCTTAAGTCTTTTCATCTTCACATAAATCACTGGATGAACACCAGGAACCTGAGGTTATTTTCTTATCATCCTGTTTCTGTATGAAATCATCTCCATATTCTTTGATTTCCCCAGATTTTATGGACAAGTCTTCCAATGTAGCTAACACCCTTTTTACTATACAACTAGCTACATCTTTTCTTCTTGATGTATCAGGCGTTTGATTCTTCTTTTGCATAGGGTAGTTACTCATGAATTTTTCAAAGCTACCATCTTTCTCCATAGATCTAATAATCCTTGTTGCTAAAAGTGCAATATCAGTGTCTTCTTCACTGGAGTAAGATTCTAAAGTCTTCTAGTCATGAATCTTTTCCTTTTTTCTTTGTTTCGATCCACCCCTAGTTCAGTTATAGAAACCATAATGACCATACCACTCTAGGTTTGAGCCTTTTAGAGTGAACCCGCTCTGATACCAATTGATGGAACTCTTAGGGGTTGCACCACACAGTAAGGGACCAGGTCCTTAAAAGTTAATCTCAGCCAAAGGCATAGAAATATAATAGTGAAGTACTGGAAAACTAAATGCTTTGTAGAAAATAAATAACACAAAGATTTAACGTGGAAACCCCCTTGCCCAAGGAAGAAAAAACCATGGCTTACCCTCACAAGCACCAAAATAGTCCACTATAACAAAACTCTTAATTATAGACTCGACTGTGAACCTAACTCTAGGTTGATCCTACTTGCAATACCTTTATTGTGACCACACCTTGACACCTCTGCCAAGTTTTCCTCATAAATTGGTTAAATCTAACAAGCAATAGGCTTAGGCAACTCTATCTAAGAACTTCTCTCAATAAATGAAAATACTACTCTTATAGTATGAGTATTTCATTTACAAATCAGTACACACTGAAGAAAATTTCTATTTAAGAACACATAATTAGCTAAGAACTTAAGAAGTGTTGAAATAGGGTTTTTGCTGCCTCTCTTCACTCTTTGTAATTGCCAAAAACCATTTGATGCTTAAGCATGTTTTTGCTTTTATAGATGAGTGATGATTAGAGATGAAATATCATTGGACTAGTTGTCCTAATCAGAACAAGTAGCACCTGTAAGTTTGTTACATAAGAGGACAAAAATGTTTGTTGCTCATCATTAAAACTCCATATAGTAGTTAGTTCCACATCATCAAAACTCCATATAGTAGATCCCAAGCTAAAAAATGAGCAGTACAACTTAGTCACTAACCCTAGAATCATAAAAGAACCACGGAAGGTCAACTTACCTTCGATACCATAATACATTCCAGAATCAATCTATCACTGCTAATCAAAAGGCAAACAATCAACCTTGATACTCTAGGGGAAATAAATCACCAAATAGGGCTATATGTACTCAATCCACTTAATAAGATCACAAAGAATTGAAATTCTAACTAGATAACACTAGTATATACAACTATCTAGTAAGGATAAATTACATCAAGTAATAATATCAAATAATATCAATAACCTCTATCCTTGATAGCAGTAGCAATAACAATGTCAATATCAATATACTGAATAGGCGGTACCAAAATAAACATCAATATCATGTACCACTCTAGGGTCGTAATAAGTCCAACATGCAAAGATAAATGAGACTTAAACCCAAAAGTTACATCCATATGGGAAAATATCAATACAAATCTACTTCATCTACTACTAAAAGAAATAAACCACAGAGTAGTAACATAATCATGAATTAGATAATAAGGAATATAATAACCAACATCAATTTATAAAGGCATATAATCATAAATGGGTATGAAAACACCAATACACATCATAAAATGTAAATGCTGGAAATAAAAGCACACCTACCATGGTGAAATCCAAAATCACAAGCCTGATGGGCATAGGGATAATAAATCTAAATGGGTCCAAACTCGGACCAACCAACTAAATCCTCAACTGAGGCACTAGGCTCACTATCTTTATCTGAATATGCCACAACATCATGGGGCTAATCTGAATGAGCTGAATAACTATAAATCCTATGTTGGGGACACTTTGTAGTCTAGTAACCAATCTCTTTACTATAGAAACCACTTTTAAAGCTCTAATCTTTGACAACAACACAATTATGCCCAAATGGTTGTCCAACTTACATGAGAGAAACTCTACTATAATGGTCATACTTCTTAAAATCATAGCCTATCTCATGAACTCTAGGATGGCGGGGAATATATTCTAACTTTGTCTGAGTAACTATCTCATATCTAAGGCACTCTTTGAGCTAGTGTCCCATCATGACACAATAAAAACAAGGTCTTAGAATACTTTAAGATACTGCACCTCATAATCAGAATGGTCGTCATGGCCTAAAGACCCATACAAACACTTTTCTTAGTCTAACGATAGCTCTGACCACTAAAGTCATCATAGATAATCTGAGAACTACTCATAGTCTTGAATACTACCCACATAGAGGTGATGAGATGCATATGAAGTTGAACTCTACTGAAAGGATCCTCACCCCTAAGTAAAATACCAATAGTACTATAAATATGTCATACCTCTTGCTTCTATTTCCATAAGTCTCGATACTGACATGCCTCAAACTTTAAGACATGTCACATGGGCACCTCGAGCATAGATGTACTGGAGGTTACCCATAACCCAACCTAATTATCAACAATCATCCATAAAAGGGTCAGATGGATCCCGCCCATAAAATAAGAATAGTGAAAATATAAGTCTAATAGCCAATTCTAGACAATATCTACCATTTCATTAATAACAATTGTCTAGCCAATATGCCCAAGTCCATATTCATCGACAAAAGCTCTAAACAACCGAGTCAAAGTTATGTCGAGACATGCCTCCGACAATAACCAAGTACCAAACCTATACAAATCTATAATATAAAATAACATGACTATGAGAAGTAGGTCTTCTAGTGTATGGAAGCTCACCACTTCAAGGTCAATGCACGAGTCCACTCGAAAACCTATTCAATGCATAGAAGAAGAATAAAATGCTTTGGTGCCTACGTCGCATGAGGATGTAGCGTTAGGAGATGGTAAGCAATTAGAGCACTAGCATGTAACTCAAGGATAAGGATAAAATAATATCACCATTCCAGACAATTCAATATATATCATATTCAATCATATTTAATCATATTCACATATATCTCCTTACACATACATATATCAAATGCTAATCAAGTTATCAAGACTTAATAACATTCTCAACTACTTCAATCATATGACCTAAAGTAGAGGACTCTGATTACATGCTTAGGTTCATACCATCCTCATTAGGCTTAAGACTTTAACAATATTCACATATCATTAAGCAAGGTACTTCATCCATGGTTACACTTCATCAAGAAAAGGGACTACAATCACATCATTGTTTATTGAAACAAGGGCTCTACCCATATACCACAATCACTTATGCATGGAATTCTAATCACATGATCATATCTTCAACTAGACATAAAACTCTAATCATATTTTATTGGCCATGGAACTTTAATCACGAGATGAAACTTTAATCATGAGCCAACATATTTGATTGGATATGGAACTTTAATGATGAGATGGAACTTTAATCACGAGCCATTGTATTTGGTTGGATGAGGAACTTTAATCACAAGATGGAACTTTAATCACAATCCATCTTATTTGATTTACTATAAAACTTTAATCACGAGATTGAACTTTAATCATGAGCCATAGTATTTGATTGGATATGGAACTTTAATCATGAGATTGAACTTTAATTACGAGCCATCATATTTCATTGGCTATGGAACTATAATTACGAAATGGAACTTTAATCACGAGCCATCATATTTGATTGGCTGTGGAACTTTAATCATGAAATGGAACATTAATCAAGGTAACTCAATAAATGTCCAACAAGGCATTTACCAACCATCCACAAGTATTCACATTCATTTAGGCATTATCATGACTCATTCATGTCCACTAGGCCAATTCAATAGATGCACATTTGATGTTCACACAACTATTTAACCATTCATAATTTTAATAGGCCACATGCCTTGATTAAACACATCATTAATTACATTTATGGTTACCAAGGCCCATATATCCATTCACAATTCATTAGCATGTTTTCACCACATTCTTACCGTATTTAGGTTCAACACAAACAATAAGTTCATTTTATATCTAGGGTTTCAATCCCTTATTAGTCATTGATCCAACAATACACCAAATACACAATGCATGGTTTACAATAACTTTAACATACCATTTACCAATCATTCATGCTTATTAGGCCATTTCCCTAATACAATATATCATCCATATGTAACTAGGAATTTCACTTAGATATTTTTATAAACACCTTTACTGCATACTTATATCAAGGACATTTTCTTGGTAGATTTATCCAAGACTAGGATTACTCAAGATCCTTGTATTAAATAACATACAACAAGAATCCACATATACAATCTACCATCAATAACCTGTATAAACACAAGTATAAATAAGAATCATTATTATTCATTGTTAGGTAGTAAAACCCTTTTCATTTGATTCAAAACCACCATGTACACTTACTAATTCAAGTGTGAAATACATGTGTTTAGAGTTATTTAAAGGGGGGAAGAGAAACACGCATTGAACAACTTGAATCACTAACAAACTTGACCTCTTCCTTGACACTAGGTGAACATCTCCGAACCCTAGCCTCCAATCTTAGTTCAAGAACTTTTTTGAGTGTTTAGGAGTGCTTAGGTCTTGTAAATAAAGACTTAAGAGGCTACCATGCCTTATATAGTTCAAGGACTTAGGGTTTAAGGAATGGGAAATAACCAAAAGGTCCTTGGATAAAAGCTAGAAAATCTACACGTGCAGGGGTACGACTCTCTTTTACGGTTCACATAGCAATCATGACCTAGGGTACGAGTGGTACCCTAACTCGTACCCTAGGATTACCCTAGGTAAAACATACTATTGTGGGTACCAAAGATCACCTTTGAGTTATTACAAGGGGTATGACTCAACCCTTAACTCTTAATCTTCACCCATAACCAAAACAGTCCACTCTAGGTTAGGCCTTCACTCCATACGACCATGTAGTATATGACTCATATGTGTGGTCACCTAAAAGTGATGGCCTTGTAATATAGAAGATGGTATTTTACCTTAACATATTACTCAAGGTACGAAATGGGAGGGGGAGAAGGATATGAGTCGTGACCAAGGGTATGACTCAAACCCTCAACACATATCCACTCTAGAGACCCCAAAAGGAGTTATTTTTCAATGGTTCAAAGTCTAGGTGTTCCACTTCTTCCCCACTTGGGATCATTTGTCTATGAAAGAAGGGAAAAGGAAGTATATACATAAGTTAACACATCAATATGCATCATGGCAGCCTTTACAGAAGTTAGAAACAGCACACAAAAAGGTTACAACACAACACATATCATGATTATCACCAATAAACCAAAATTTTTTTGCAAGGTCACATTCTTGGGTGTTTTATTCTCCCCCACTTAGGATCATTCATCTACAAATGATGGTTAAGACAAGATCATTTTTAGGTTAAAACATTAGCACTCATCAAAATAATCATCCCACAATTGAGGAAAAGGAACATGACACATGTACAATTTAACACATATCATGGTCATTATCATTCAACCACTTCATTTCAAAATCCTTTGGATTTCATCCCACTATTTATCAAAATACTTGATCAATTCAAAGCTTAAGGGATTGATTCCTTTGTTTTTCAAAGATATGAAGCAACTTAAACATTTGGGAACTCGGACCCCTTGTACATCAAAGACATCAATCAATTACAAACATCGGGGATTTCAACCCACTACCTATTAAAGACATAAACCAAGTTAGGAACAAAAACACATACCTTAAGTACGAGTTTCTGGAATGGAACATAGTTGTAGGTACTTGGACTTCATGTCCTCTTCCACCTTCCAAGTAGCTTCCTTAGACCATCGATTCCCCCATAGAACCTTCACCAAAACCACTCCTATTGTTTGTAACCAGCAAACTTATCGATCCAAGATCCTCACCGAGATTTCTTCACAAGTTAAGGAACCCAAAATACCGACGCCCTCTAAGGGAACTACCATCAAAGGATCACCTACATGTCTTCATACTTAAAACCATGATTAATTTGGGGAAATAGAGTTCAACATAGAAGACATCTCCATTCTTTAGGTAACACTACCTACCCTTTTTAAGACCACATAGGGACCAATATACTAGGACTAAGATTCCCTTCATTACCAAGACATATTACTCCCTCCATGGGAGACACCTCTATGCATACACAATTGCCAACACCACACTCTAAACTGCTGCACCACTAATCCGCACAAACTTTTGGCGACCTCAAGCGATTCTCACCCTTTTATGAATCACCCTTACCTTCACTAAGTTTTGGTAAACTAAATCAAGGTAAAACAACTTACCCTTACCAATATGATGCCATTAAAAGGGAGGGTGATATCACCCACCATATGATGCCAAAAAGTCACCCTAGAGACTCCTCTACCTAAAGACTTCTGCACTTCCTATTAACCTATCACCATGATCCCCAAACCACTACCCAACACAAGAAGGGTCACGGAGGAATCTAAAGCACAAGAACCACTCACACCTCTCAAAGAAAGATCCCCAACAAAAACATGACAACATAGGTGCTAAGTTCTTTATAGAAACTACCTAGGTGACGAATGAGACCCAACCTGACATAACATGCCAAAGTAGGAGTCCTTAAGATCGGATATGAAAAGAAATACCACCGCATACCCTTCTTGGGATCTACCATGATCCCCTTTACTGGGGATAGATATCATGGATAAGAAAAGCTACGACATTCAATAAAAACTCACACATGGAGAACTTGGCACATAATCAATGACCCCCTTAGGTTTGCAACACAGCACAAAGGTGATCTACATGATCCGCCTCTCTTTGAATATACTAATATATTATAAATGAAGACACGAAAAATATATCCAAGAATAGATGGAAGACACTATTCACCAAGTCCATATATGTTGCTAAGGTATTGAAAACTGGGACCAAATGATACAAACATCCCTTATGGACTCCTTAAAATCATGAAGTCTCTTTCCAGGGTAGAGATAGAAAATAGGAGCCCAAATAGATCAGAACCAAATTAAAATACACAATCACCAATGGGATCAAACACGTCCAACAAAGCATACACAATATGAAAAAGGAGTTTTTAACATAACCGTATGACATTTAGGGATGCCTCAAACTCCTAGTGAGTAAAAAGTGCATACAATGACCCCGACCAATGCCAGTACCAAAATCAGAGGCAAAGACAACACCCTTCGGTGTCAGAGTAAAGGAAGTAGAAAAAGAGGCCTTGTTAGTCCAAGAAGCCACTCGAGAGGGTCACTCTCGCTGTATGTGCCTGACTTAACCATAATGGTAAGATTTATCTCTCCCTATCTCACACTGAAGATGATGAATCTGACTATAAAATCTACTTGGAGTTTGAAATGGAGCCGACTGGGCATCATTATCCTGAACTTGGGCATCCCTAGGTGCCAAAGCTAGAGAAGTGATAACCAACATGCTTTGTCTTGCCTAAGTTACAACCTTTATAAGACACTCCCATTGCATGTGACCTAATTAACCATATACAAACACCGGTTTTTTTCTTTCTCATAATAATGATGATGTGATTAATCGCAAAATCGACAAGAAGGATAGGTGAATGAGGTTTGGGCTCTATCATCCTGATATTGGGAACGTTGTACCCTATAAGCATTACTAATCTGAAGACGCCGGTCTACTGATGGATTTCGGAAGGGAGCACTAGTTGCATAGTAAAAACTAAGACCTACCCAACACTTTTTCCTAGATTACTTTCCACCAACCTGAGTCAACTAAGCAAGCGAGTGATGAAACCTTGCATCCTGAGGTGACTGAGAAGAAGTTCCACCTCATATATAGGGTTTGTGAGAATAGGTGGAACCCCATGAGGACAGTCAGATGTCACGACCCTTGACCAAGTCTAAATTCCAAAACTTGGATGAACATTGTCCATATTGCCCCTAGTAGGGAAAGAAGGGTTTGCATAAATGTCAGATCTTCTTGGATGCATAATCTAAAAGATGAGAAAACAAAAATCATAGGAATCTAAGACCTTAGACTCTATATATATTGAGATTGAAACACAAGAAAGGAAATATTCCTAAATGCCTTATATACTCTCTCTTATAAGTGTGACAAACTTCACACCCATAAAGGAGACTCTACTAGACATGGTTTTGTGGACTCCAAACTAACCATGAACCTGACTCTGATACCAAATTAACATGCCTCCAACTTTGGGATATGTCGTATGGGCACCTCGAGCATAGATGTATCGGAGGTTTCCCGTAACTCAACTTAATCATCAATAATCATCAATATGGGTCCGATAGATCTAGACCATAAAATAAGAATAGTGGAAATATAAGTTTAATAGATAATGCTAGACAATATCTACTATTTCATTAATAACATCAGTCTAGCCAAT